>NC_142440.1:156211607-156513214 GCF_059453495.1 Arachis ipaensis | reverse complement strand
TTAATAAAAATGAGAAACTAAGTAAAAAAAATAAAAAATAAAAAACTACGACATTAATTTAAAGTTTATAAAATTTTTTGTTTATTATTTTTATATTTACGTAATTTTTTATATTTTAATTAAATGAGATTTTACTCAATTTGTTGGTTTGGAATTCAATTACGTAAATTTAAAAATAAAAAAAATAATATTTTTTTATAAACTTTAAATTAATATCATAGTTTCTTATTTTTTATTTTTTTTATTTGGTTTTTTATTTTTATTAACCACACAATTTTTTTGTTTATCCCTTTTTTTTTTGGTGTATTTATATTTTTCTTGTTTTTTTTTTATAATTTAGCTTTTCCAATTTTTTGTCTATATTGTTAAGGCCCACAAATTTTTTTTTTTAAAATTTGTGAAAATTATGACTCCTTATTTTAATGTAATTCACAAAAACATATTTTAAAAATGATTCTCATTGTAATCAACAATTCCACATGTTAACTTCTTATCTGTGGGTCAATCTTTAGTCACCCTTAGCCACTACTACCTTGGTCACCAGAGAACTTCCTATATATATATATATATATATATATATATATATATATATATATATATAAGGCACATTTCCATGGGTAAAGCCGCTAATCAAGTGATGCAACATTTCATGTAAATAAAGTTGAAGATAATAATAATAATAAAAGATGTCATAACTTTAGGTGCAATTCATAAATCATGAAAATCTATGTTCTCATTTTTCATGAAATCATATATGCATTTTGAAACATTAATGCTAAGGAGATTAAAAAAAAATCAGAACTTATTTTATTTAGTATTTATTAATTATTATAATAATTAATAAATACTAAATAGTTATAGTTCAAATAACATAGTCTTTCCATATTCATGTAAGAAGTTGGGAGTTTGAGTCTCTTTATTTTCAGTAAAAAAAAAAATAACTAGTTACATTTGATTACCAAATATTTTTTATTGTGAAACAAGGAGGGCTTATGCCACCACTAAAATTTATAATTTTCTTTAGGTGTGTATATATTTTGCTCTTAATTATTTTTTTATATTTGAATCACAATAAAATTAAAAATTTTATGAAATTGCTTACTTTATTTATGAATAATTGTTTCTCTCACCTAAACTTTTAAGATACATCATTATTTAATTATGTGTTTATTTTTAATGCATTAAAAGTATAAATTTTACATAATTGTTCAATTAAATCTATTTTTTTAAATAACTATTCACATGTTTGATATTAAAAACAATTATTTTCACTGAGGTGAGGTTACATAATAAAATACATATATAAAACTATTTCATATTAGGTTTTTTATGGGTCCCATTTTTGGCCCTATCAATAATAAAAATCAACATAATAATCACAATGTCTAAACTTTTCTTATAAAGAATTGAAGATCCATTATTTAGCTTTTAGCTAGTCAATAACTAGGAGTTGGTTAGTTAGGACCATACAATTAATTGAGGACAGTTGCCAATTAATTAGTTGTATTATTATACCATGTGGTAATGTAACATGCCATTACACTAGGTACCTTTATTAATAGTTATGAATGCAATAATGCATCTAACTTCAAATGCAAGTAAGCTTGTAATTGAGCTATATACAATTTTATTTACAAATACATGACATAAATTTGTAATAGTAAAGAACATGATTCATTTACATTAATATTCAAGTACATTTTAATATATGTGAGTAAAATTCAAAAATAGGAAGATATATTTTTGTTGCAGCAAGTTCCAACCAAATTAAGAATATGAATTATGATATTGACCTTGGTGGCTTAAACTGAAGAGACATATCCATCCAATTAAGTTTGGTCAAACTTCATGTTACTTTGGTCAAACTTCTATCATAGATCTGTACCCAATCAGAATTTAAATTGTTTTTTTTAAATTTCTTTTTGAAATGGTTGTCTAATTGTCTTACACTACAAGGGAACAATGGAATAGTATAATAACTAGGGTTAGTGAATTAATTAATGTGCTAACTAATGTTAGGGTTAATGTATAGCACCATGATTTCCATAAGAAAAACTATAGATAAACAATAAAAATATTAAACAATGTGAACAATTGATATATCAGATATCCAATTTATTAGGTGTGTAGATGGTTATTCTAATATTAAGATTTAGGTGAATAATTTGGGGATGTAATGTGTTTTACTTAAATTTGGCTAATTTTAAAATCCGTTGTTCATATTGTTCAAAAAAGTCATTAGTTATTTAGCATAACCCTTTGTACCCTTTGCATACAAAGAAAGGACCACAATTTTGGCCTTATTTTGCTACTATACCACAATCATGAATTCAAACAATGGATCACATGGAAAAAGCTTGTAGAAAGATTCTACTTCCATTGATTTTTTTCACCATTTCGAACTCCAATGTTCTGTTTTTATTACAACAGCTACCATATGAATGAATAAATAACAAGGCTCTTCCTTCTATGCATAAAATCAAATGATGCAAACTGTGAAATAAAATCCTATACAACTCAAATTTACAAAAGCTGCATAAAATGGACCACACCATAAAGGAGTAACTTCCTTTGCAAGTTTAGCTAAATGTGATGTATATTGATAACATTAATTAATCTCCAAATGTAAACTACAAAGATGGCCTCATTCTTGAATCCTAATCACTAAAGAATGGGTCATAACTCATAAGTCATAACTTATAACTCCCAAAAGATAAACAACAATCACAAGGCAAAGACTATAAGTTAGTGTGAAAGAATATGTGAGGTGTATCTATATATACACATATCAATCTCCAACTAGTAGGCCACAATGGTATTACTATGAAATCAAGGATAATTGAAAACAATAAGATCAAAAGGCTACAATAA
The DNA here is from genome assembly GCF_059453495.1 of Arachis ipaensis. Lineage (NCBI taxonomy): Eukaryota > Viridiplantae > Streptophyta > Magnoliopsida > Fabales > Fabaceae > Arachis > Arachis ipaensis. The sequence goes on along the minus strand of NC_142440.1, from coordinate 156,510,343 downwards.
AAACTAAAAGGAGATAAAAGAAATATAGAGAGAACTTGAAAACCAATTGTAAGAACTAAGAACAGAGCTTTTCCCTCCTAATTTTCCTATACAATTATGGGTCATTGGTAAATTGAGCTATGAAGTACCAAGTATATTACTATAATTGCTCATGTAAAAGGGTTAGCTGCTACTAGAAACTCACCGGCCTTTCTTCCGGGTCTTGAATGGGAATCGAGAAGGGGTCGAAGGCGAGTATTCAATGGGCAATTGGGGTGGCTCCAACTCCCCGGAAAGCATTCCCACAACCTCTTTCATCGAAGGGCGGCGAGCAGGGGACTTAAGAACACAAAGCAAAGCCACCTTGATACATAGAAGAGCCTGATCCTTATCTAATGACTGAATAGACTGATCAACCAGCTCGACGAGCTTCCCATTTCTAGCGCAATGTCGCGCCCAAGACAACAGATTTGCACGGTGAAACTCGGACAATGGCGAACCGTTCACCTGAAGGGGTCGCCTTCCTGAAATGATAACTAGCAACAAGACACCAAAACTATATACATCACACTTCTCAGAGACATCTCCGCTGTAGCCATACTCCGGAGCAACATAACAAACGGTTCCCCTCATGCTTGGAGTACTACTCACACCACCACTCTTTGGAATTTCTCCACTAGCCGAATCGAAGCTGTTCCGGCGAGTTCTCCATAAGTCGCCACTTAGGCCCTCCAACCACCAATCTGTGCCTCCACGGTTATTCCTGCTCTTACTCTTGGCCTTCTTCAAATTCCTATCCCCATACAAAACATCGTCGCTCACCCACCACTCACTCCCATTGCCATCATCATCATCGCTATTCAATCCCTTCCTCTTTTTCTTCTTCTTCTTCTTCTTTTCGAGCTCTTCACCGTACTCCTCCTTCCACCACTCTCTCGCCGGCCTCCTCTTCTCCTTCTTTAAAACATCATCAAACTTCTCCTCCTCCATTGATTCCCACCATTCCAATTGGTGCTTCCTACTCTTCTTCTTCATTTTCTTCTTCTCTTGCTTCCCCGATTGCCCACCTTCTCCTCCAACCCATTCGCCCTTTGGCCTTTCCTTATCAACATCCCTCCCAATCCACTCCATCACATAATCCTTCACCGTCTTACCCTCCCCAACAGGATTTGATCCTGATCCTGAGGCTGCAACCTCCTCATTGTCCTGCTTCCACCACCAATCCCTCACTGAATTACTCCTCATCCCTTTCCCATTCTTCTTAACACCCTTCTCACTCTGAGCACTGCTAGCCTTGTCAAACCCCGGCGATAGAGACGCCGCCCCCGCCAATGTTACTGCCATCTCCGGTGAGGCCGACACACCAGCCCCATTAGTCTCTGGCGAGGTCTCCAAGTTGGGCACCTTAACAAAACACTCAGGAGATTGATCCACACCCAAACTACCCTCCTCAAAGTAACAACCAGTGTTCACACTTTCCGTTTCACAATCATCCACGGCAACAACAACCCCACCACCATCACAATCCAAAAACCCCTCCTTTTTCTTCTCAAAATCACCCCCACCATCCAAAACATCCAAATTGGGATCCGATTTCAAACGGGCAAGTCCAAAATCCCCAATTCTGGCATTGAATTCAGCATCGAGGAGAATATTACTGGGCTTAATATCACTATGAATCACAGGGGGGTCACAACTATGAAGGAAAAGAACACCTTTTGCTATGTCCAATGCAACAGAGAAGCGCTTGTTCCACTGCATGAGTTCAGGGCACTTTCTATGCAATAGAGCGTCTTGGAGGTTTCCGTTTACCATGAGGTCGTACACGAGGAGGAAACGGCGCCGTTTTGGGTCCGATGAGAATCCCACGGCGGCGACGACGTGGGGGGATTGGCGGAGCACGGAGGCGAAGAAGAGCTCGTTGTGAAACTCGCGCTCGCCTTGCTGCGAGGTTGTTGTGGGGTCCATGAGCTTCACTGCGACGGGGGTTCTCGCCGGAGGAGGGAGGGTGCCGGAGAAGACGGTGCCGAAGCCACCATGGCCCAGTGGGGAAGAAAAGGAGTTGGTGGCACGGCGAAGGAGGGTGTAGGAGAGGCGGTGGGGGGGCTTGGAGTCGTCTCCGGCGGTGGAGGTGGTGGACGGGGAGGTGCGCTTGCGACGGCGGAGGAAGAGGAGGAAGAGAACGAGGAGGAGGAGGGAGGCGGCGGTGGCAGTGATAAGCGGAAGAAGGATACTGCGGTGGTGGTGGTGGCGGCGGTGAGGGAGCTTGGGTGTTAGTTTCTGGAAGTCCACGGGGGAAGGCGGCGGTGGGAGGAGTTGGCGGGAGGGCATGGCAACGGAGAAGGTTCTGAGTACTAAGTTAAGGAAAAATGTTTAGTCATAGTGAGTTTGAGAATTGATGATGGAATTGGGGACTTTGATTATCAAAGTTTGAAACTTTGAGAAGAAGAGAGAGAGGGAAGCTTGTGTTTTTCAGTTTGTGTGTATGTGAGGTAGAAACCCAGTTTAGTTGTTGGACTTTTAACTGAGGTTGTTTGTCTGCACTGGGATTGGGACTGGGACCCATCACCCATGCCATACACATGACAGCTACCTTTTGTTGCTTATAATTATGCTTAAGATGTTGTTAATATGTGTTTTAAGTCTTCAATTTCTACGTGAATTGTTGCAAATACGCCTCTCTCAGCAATGCAATTTTCTAGTTGAAGAGCGCTAGACGTCAGTAAATTTTGTAATTTATAATTATTAATTAGTTATTATTAGTATTTTTAATAATATAAAATTGTATATAATGGTATAATATTACTCTTTTTTTTTTTTAATAAAAATAATGGTCTCTTATGCTTTTTTTTTTTTTCTAGTTTGTTTGCATATATGAATATAAGTCATGGTTTTGTGGTATATAACTACAAATGAAGCACATGCTGGGACTTTGTTGTTACTCTTTTTGCCTCATTTCACGTTGATTGACCACGTCTTATCCCTAACTTACCCGCAAGTGCACCACTTTTCCAGTTGTTATGGTTCATTCTTTTCATGTGGTTGTTATTGACAATTAAATCATTGCCTAAAATTCATAATACCTTCTTTATATCTTCACACATTCATAAAGTTTCATAGCCTCTTTTCTTTTTATTCCAAGGCATTTGTACTTATCATCACCTCTCTCTTTCAGTCTGCCTTTTACTGGAATGTTTACACTACTAGTCTTATTCATATTATTAAGGGATTCTCTATATATATAGTACATCTCCAACATATCTAAACCTGATTAATTAATTAATTAATATGGAGTTGTATATATTATTAATGGATCTCTTTGGAAAAGTGAGAGTATGTTTGTTATGGTAGATAGGTTGTGAAACCTACTAATTTTGCAATGACATGCTAAAGATAACTAGCACATAAAATAATATTAAGAGTTCCGCTAGGGAGACAATGACATATCTATACAATATGTACAATGGGCTATTTATACGGTCTAAATTAAATTAAAAATAACAATAAATCTCATTTACTCTACTTCCTATCCCTCAATCAAATTACCCCCAATTTACCATTGTTGACCATCCATTACCCTAACCCTCAAACACGTCACTGTCGCTCACCAGCCCCCTTTGCCGCGTCACTGTCGCTGGTCACCAACCCCTCCTTCGTGCACCCGCCATTCTCGCGACCCGCATCAGCTCCGACGAGAACTGCGTCGGCGACCCCTATTTGCTGCCATACACCATTGCTGGCAGCATCCACATCGCACCGTCGGCACTGAACCACCAGACCGGTATCTTGTTGTCCAACCTTGCACATCCGTCACCGCCGACCCACCCAGCATCGCCCAGTCTTCGCGCTTGTACGCCGTGGCTGGAAGCATCCTCGTGGCACGGTTCGCAGCTAAGGATCCACGCCTTGTGTCGCCGCCTGCCGTGGACCATTCACCAGGACCAGCACGAACATCATAACCAGACCGTCGCCGACCATCCACGGTAAGTGGGTTAGTTTCTTTGTTCCGTAATTCATTATTGCTGTTGCATCTTGTTCTAGAGATAGATTATGTTGCTGGGATGGTTGATTCTACATGGTGAAAATGCAATAAGTGCAGTTTTAGTATCCTGGAGCATGTGGGATGAGAAATTGGTTGAGATTGTTGCAATTGATTTAACTTTAGCGGGAATGGTTTTAAAATTTTGGTATTCTTGATCATGATATTGAAACAACTGCTTGACTTAATTGTTTGCTATTTTCATATAAGCTGATTTGGTAAAGTTGGATAATTTAGTGATTTAGCCCAGTTTTGAATTAGGTGTAAGGGTCTCTCTCTTTTGTTGTTATTTATTATTTTAGCTTTCCTTTTGATCGGTTATTTTAATTTTAAAAAACTGGTTTGATTTTCTGGGCTTGTTGATTTATGTTATTTATAATGAATTGTGATCATATTTTGTATCATGGCCTTAATATAATGAAGATGGAAATGATGAATGAAATGAGATATTTAGATGAAACAATTATGGTGGTGATTGATTTTTGTGATGATCAGTTTTTCTTGGACTGACATAAAAACGATTTTTTGGGAAAGAAAAGAAAATCACTTGTGTTTAATATGCATCCTCTTCTCCTAGTTCAAGACGTAATTTTTAAGAAATGTGTAAGAGAATTTTTCTTGGTGGCTTGTCCTACACTTGTTCAAAACTTAAGATATGCAACACAGCATTTGAATTAATTCTTCAGTTGATTTTCTTAAGCTGTCAGGTTTTGAGTTTGCAGAATGTATTTAGAATTATCTAATGAATTAAAGAAATAAAGACTATCATATACATCAAGTTCAGCTTCAATTTTTTTTTTGTTGGAAAACCATGTACATATCTCTAATTTAATCTTCTTCTTGTTCCATTCAAAAAGTAAAAGCATGCTCTTTTTTTTGTTATTATTTTTGCTCTAATCACTGTGATAGTAAATCATTCACTGAATAGGGTTCACCCGGTTCATTTTTCTTGTATATGATAGCTTTCTTTTTGAGGAAGGGGAAAAAAGGTTTTTTCCTTTTTACTATTGAGTTGCTGTATGGCTTTTTTTCCAACTCTGAAAAGAAGAGTTAGAAACTGCCATAGCACTATAAAAAGCCTTTTTAACTATTATGTTTTTTGGCCTGTTTTTTATTTTATTTTCCTTGCTTGCTACACTAATGCTTAGATTTTGAAAAGTTGTAATTGATGTTCCATTTTTTAATTGATGTTCCATTTTTATTTTGTTTGAAGAAGTCCAAGCTAGAAGTTCACTATCATACATACGACTTACTTTAATTTTTATTATGAACATATCACATAAAAGAGATTAATTTTTTTATATTTGGTGTTAAATAAATTTATTTAATTATAGAACATTTGGTCTCTAGAGCGTACTCCGAATTCAGATATTCATTCCTGGATCGACGTGGTACGGATGGTTACTTCAATAAATACCTAGATGGTTGAGTTACATTTATTACTCTATTGTTTAGGTGTGCCATGTTATTGCTTTGTGTGAATCTAATTTACCTTTATGGTTGTTATGTTTATAATTGGAGGAGTCGGTCTCTCAGACCACTTAAATTCTTGCTGTGGAAGTCCTTTCTCTTAATGGCTCTTATGATTATTTTTTGTATTAGCATCTGTAATGGTTATAAGGTTTTTTGCTCATGTTCTTATAATCTTCCTTTGTTGGTTACAAACTGAATAGAAAATTGCATTGGATTTCTGAGGAACTAGCACGAGGAAGTTAGATCACCATTCACGGCACTTAGCATGAGGACATTGATACAACATGCCGAAAATTTACTAAATGGGAGGAAGAACAAAGGGAGGAAGAAGTAGCGTAATAGGGTTTAACAACTGTGAATTTAATTACCTTAAGTTATATAAATTACTTACCGCTTAGAGTCTTGAGAATTTATTTATGATACTTTTGGAGGACTTGTTTCAAGTGGATACCTTTTTTTTTTAAACTTCTGTGAATCTGTTGGTGTACAGTTGTTCAGGCATGACACACCTCCGAGTGAGTCAAAATGACCATCTATTTTGTTTATGAAAGTAACCATCCAGTTACATACTGAACCAAATACCCGGTTTGTTATGTCTTAGAATAGAGATATCTCTTTCATATTTTCAGATTTGACTTGAATCTGTTATGATTTTGGACAACATGATCAGTGTTCATGACACAAGATCCAATGATTCCTTTGGAATGCATGCTACAGGTAGTATGAGTTGAATAACAGGAAGAATAACCATTCACGAATACTATAAAAGTGAACATCCAATATCATATAGAAATGAACATCCAACATAAATGTGTAAAAATAACAATGTAATTATTTTCTAAAACTATGAGCTATATACCAAAAGACTATATTAAATAATAATCTGAAACTTGTAACAAATTGGATAACCATGATAATCAGATCCAGCATTACCATCAAGCATCAAATAAAATTAAGAATCCAAGAATAACCATCTACGTTAGTGAACATCCGATCACATACAAAAATGAACATCTAATGTATCTCAAATAATGATAACTATGTATTCACTATCTAAAATGACTCGCTACGTACTGAATGACTAGTTAGTATAGCATAAAGTAATTTACAACAAATTTACTAACCTTACTTGTAAGATAAAGAATAACTATCATGTCTAATCATATATATATAATTCATTGAAATTAATCAAGTAAAATGGTTCATTCCGGCCAAAATAAAATGGTTCATTGAAATAAACTAAGTATAGATTCTTGCAACAACTGCATACAAACTTGAAAACTATATCTTTATAACATAATCCCACCCTTTTCATCTACGCTTGATAATAAATGAATACGAATCAAAACCATATATACATTGAGATGAAAAATAAATGCAAGCACACCCATGTCCAACATATTCTAACTTTTGTCAAACGAGGTTAACAAAGACAAAAAAGATTGTTACAATCACACCTAAACTAAACAACAAAAAAATAAAATGTAACAAATTAGCATGATCATGTTCCCTCTTTCATCTTGGATCCATTGTTTTGTCAAATACCTTCTCTTGAGGTGGCTCTCCATTCTGCTGGTTTGGTATTAAATTCTTTGGCTGCACTTTTTTTGTATCATTGCTATGTTTTTTACCCAAGAAATGGCTAGCAAAGTAGCACTGAAACATAGGATGATGACAATACATACATGCTTAACCCAGTCTGGCAAAGTAGCACTGAAAAGAAGTGTCTAAACTTTACTAACATCTTGTACCTTGCCTATAAAAATCAAGGACCATTGTTATACTGAAAAAAATGAAGCTACAAAGTAAAAAATCAAATACTGGCATGGAACATCAGTGACCTCAAATAATTTATAAATTATAGATTTAAAAAAATGAAATTTAGCCAAAGAGGCAAAAACCAAACTAAATACTTAGAATTAGTTCCACATCTTCAACAAAATCCATTCTGAGCATCTCATTAGCCTCATCAAGGACATGGAACTTTAGCTGGCTCAAGTCAATATTTTTCCTCTCTATATGATCCTATATAAAATCAACAATAGCCATTAAATAGACTGAAGCTTCCATTATCAACATTGGCAATAGGTATGAATTATATTGCAAAAATGAAAAACAATTATATGAAACCAACAAATATTATAAAGGCAATACCTTCACGCGACCTGGAGTGCCAACAACAATATCAACGCCTCTTCTAAGCTTACTCTCCTGAGTCTGGTATGGAGCCCCACCATATATAAACAGCAAGAACTCAATCCCATTGCACCACCATAAACTTCAAAATCAGCATACACCTAATCAAAGAACATCTGAAGCCTAGGTGTCAAACAAACATACACTATAGAGTAGAACGATAACTTTTATATTGACCTTTTGTAGTCCAAGAAGGGGACGAAGAGAAGCGTCGCGATCAGGCAGAGGGAACGGTGGCGTTAGATTCGTTGACGGCAGACCACAGACAACGCAAAGAAGACGCGGCGTTCAGAGATGAGTATGGTGCGACACAGGTCCACATGGGCGTGCGGATGTCCGGCGGGCAGGCGACGGCGACGGGAAGCTCCTAGTCGACGACTAACGCTCGACGGTAGCACGAGGGAGGCGCGCGGGACGATGGCAGCAGCGAACACCAAGCTTGAAGGAAACACTCCAATCGTGCGGGAAGACCGGTTGGGTAGCGCCGACTGCTCAAGTTACAGCGGATTTCATGGGGGTTGGTTCTCCAGCGTCGGCGGTGGGACTCTCTTCAGTGGCTGCTTGGTCAAATTGGGGGAGGGGGTTTCTGCTAGGTCAACAGGAGAGGGAGGATTAGATGAATGAGGTAACAATAAAGGGAGAATCCTAATTTCATTCAAATTTAAAATTTGAAATAAATAAATAATAATTAATTATTTTAATTATCATTTGATTTTAATTACAAAATTATCCTCATTGTACACATTGTAGAGCAATTATATTGGCTCCTCATACTTTTCCTAATATTAATCACTTTTAAAACAAAACAATAAATTTATTATTTTCATATTTTAATATACTATTTAAGTATTTATCAAAGACTTTTTTTTGAAAAAAAATATATATTACTTAGCTTCTATACAATTCCAAGCATAATAAATAATAATACTTATTTATTGTTAACTAGAATTATTTTTTATCATAGATTTAATTATTCTATTGGTCTTTATATAATTAATTTTACCGAATTTTCAATTAGGTCCCGATATTTTTTTTTCTTTTCAATTAGATTCTTATACCATATCAGATTTTGTAATTAAGTTTCTGCTGTGATAAAATATTGAAATTAACAAAATATTCTGTTAAATTGTACAGAATATTCAGTCAAATGTTAGGCATATTTGTTTTGTTTAACAGAATATTCTGTTAATTTGAGCGCTTTGTCATAATATAAACTTAATTACAAAATCTGATATGGTAGAGGAACTCAATCAAAAAAAAAAAGTATAAGTACTAAAGAAGCTTTGGAACACTAACTAGTTTAGTAAGAAATCAAAAATGGAGAAAAGAAAGGAAAGCAAAACAAAGCATAAAAGGAATTCTTTGATTTATGAATACCTAGAGATGTATGAAATGAATACAATGCTCTCACCTTCCTAAAAGGTCAACTACTAATATATATACTAGCACAAGAGAGAGAGAGAGTTAATAACAAACCACTAATTAACCAAACTAACACTCTGTTTCTAATAAAGATTTACAATCTTTATCTTTGTTATCTTTCACCCCTCTCCCCTCAAACTGGAGTATGATCGAAGAGCTACTCGCAGTTTGACCCGTAATCTCTCAGAAGCAGCAGCTGATGATGGCTTGGTGAGGATGTCTGTAATTTGTTCAATCCCTTGGATATGCACAATATGCAGGGAGTTGTCCCTCAATTTGTCTCGAATCAGCTGGACTTCAAGCTGAAAATGCTTGGTCTTGTCATGCAAGATTGGGTTGTGCATAAGCAGAACTGTGCTAAGGTTATCACAGTAAATAGTGGGAGGAGTTGGAAGGGAAACATCTAACTCTTGAAGAAGATTTTTAAGCCAGACTAACTCAGCTTCACAGGATGCCAAACTTCTGAATTCTGTCTCAGTAGAACTCCTACTAACAGTAGATTGCTTCCTACAAGACCAGGACACTAAATTAGTGCCAAAATACACACAAAATCCAGATATTGACCTTCGATCCTCAATATCAGCAGCCCAATCCGAATCTGAAAAAGCATAGAGCCTTGTATCATTGCATCTGTGAAATGTCAATCCAAACTCCTTTGTCCCTTACAAGTATCTTAATATCCTCTTTGCTGCTTTCTAATGAGGAAGAAGGGGTGCATGCATAAACTGACTTAATTTGTTGACTACAAAAGAGAGATCTGGACGGGTGATGGTTAGATATTGCAAGGAACCCACCACTGTTCGGAATAGCTTAGGATTTTCAAAAACTTCAGCTCCTGAAGACAATAGTCGCAGAGAAGAAATCATTGGTGTTGGTATTGGAGATGCCTCTCCCATGACAACTTTAGACAATAAATCTGTTATGTATTTAGTTTGTGACAGATGCAAGATACCATCTTGGTGTTTTGAACTTCAATGACCAAAAAATAACTTAATGGTCCCAAATCCTTCAATGAAAATATTTGATCAAGTTGTTGAATCATAGATGTTATTTGATTAGAGTTATTCCCAGTTATAATTATATCATCAATATAACATAAGATGTAGATTAATGAATTTGAAGTCCTTCTAATAAAGAGAGATGTGTTACAATTAGCACTTTTAAAGCCAAATAGATTCAAAGTCTTACTGAGTTTTAAAAATCATTCTTTTGGGGCTTGTTTTAAGTCATAAAGAGACTTGTTCAATTTACAAACATGAGTATCACTTTTTTGTTCAAATCCAATTGGTTGAGACATGTAAATAGTGTGTTGTAAATTACCATTCAAAAAAGCATTATTAAAATCAAATTGTCTAATGATCCAATTTCTAGATAATGCTATACTTAAAACTAATCTAATGGTAGTTGGCCTTATAATGGGACTAAAAACTTGCTCAAAATCAAAGCCCTCTTGTTGATGAAATTCTTGTGACACTAACCTAACTTTGTATTTTTGAATTGATCCATCAGGTAGCTTCTTGATTGTGTACACCCATTTGCACCCAATAATTTTGGCATTTTGAGGTATAGGGACTAAATCCCAGGTTTTAGTTCTTAAAAGAGCATCATACTCTTCAATCATAGCTCTATGCCAATGTGAAATACCAAGAACAATAGTTGGTATTTTAGGGATATAATCTAGACTATTGGTGATAGTATTAACCATAGCAGTAAAAATTTTTGGTCTAGAAGAACCAGTTTTAGACCTGATTTCTATAGGGTGTACATTTAGAGAAAGTTTAGATTGTTGTGACTCAGATAAAGAATCATTTTGTCTCTCAACAGAAGAAGGCTTTATGTAGTTATCTGATATGGGTATTATAGAATCAGTATTAGCAGTAACTATATCATCATTTCTAGTATTAAGAGTATCTTGGTGAGTTTGAGTGTTAGAATGATTTAAATTATTATTAGTAGTAACTATATCATCATTTCTAGTAGTACGAGAAGGACAATCATTAATATTAGTAGTAGTGCTAGTGTTACTTGGCATAAAAGAATCTGTACTGATAAAAGGAGTATTAAGAGTAGTGCAAAGCTTATTATGTGACACCAAAGTAGGAAAATTAGAACTTATTACCTTATCAGTATTGAGAGGAACCTGTGATGAATTCGCAGAAGAAGATTGATGAAATAATTCAAGATAGAAAAATTCAGACTCATTAAAGTATACATGTCGAGATATATAGATTCTACCAGTGGAGTCAAGACATTTATAACCCTTGTAATTTGTAGCATAACCTAAAAACAAGCATTTCTTAGATCTAGATTCAAGTTTGTTATTAGCGTAAGGTCTCAATAATGGATAGCAAGAACAGCAAAAATTTTTTAAAAAACTATAATCTGGTTTACGATTGAATAAGACTTCATGTGGTGATTTATTAGCTAAAATAACAGTAGGTAAACGATTGATTAAATAAGTGGATGTAATAACAGCTTCATCCCAATAAGTTAAGGGCATAAAGGCAGTAGATAATATAGACAAACTCATTTCAATGAGGTGTTTATGCTTCCTCTCTGCACAGCCATTCTGTTCAGGAACATAAGGACATGAAAATCTATGTAAGATGCCTTCTTGTGCTATAAAATTAGCAAAAGCAAGAGATTTATATTCACCGCCATTATCATATTGAAACTCCTTAATTTTGTAATTAGTAAGATTTTTCATTAGATTTTTGTATTGTTTAAAGGCATGTAAAACTTGTGATTGTTAACAAACAAATAAGTACAAGTGTATCTACTAAAAGCATCTATAAAAGTAACATAATATCGATAACCAAGATGAGACACAATGGGGGCAGGGCCCATACATCACTGTAAACTAATTGTAAAGGAGAAGTATAAGATGTAGTAGAACCTGAAAAAGAAAATTTATGCATTTTTGCTTCAGCACAATTATTACAAGTCTTAGAAACTAAATTAGAATTGAGAGTATTGTGAGCTATATTACATTGATTGAGAACTAATTGAACTGCTTTAGTGGCTGAATGTCCTAAACGTTTGTGCCACAAATAAAAAATAGAACAAGAAATAGTAAAGACACGAGGAGGATTAGAAACTGATGTAGTTTGAGGCACAGCCACATTCACAAACTGATAAAGACTTCCTCTTCTAAAATCTTGCAGTAGAATTTTTTGGGTGAACTGACAACGAACAACACAGTAAGTTGCATGAAATTCAAAGTAAACAAAATTATCTTGAGCAAACTTAGATACACTAATTAGGTTCTTAGTAATGTGAGGTGTGTGAATTAACTTTTGTAATGAAAACCAGCGTTTAGAATCCAAAGAATACAAAAAGGAACTACCAATATGAGAGATAGAGATACCTAAACCATTGCCAACTTGAACCTGTTCAGGACCAGAGTATTCGGAGAAAGATAGCATGTTTGATTGATATGTAGTCACATGATGTGAGACTTCTGTATCTGAATACCATGCTGGATCAAAAATAGTAGATGGTGCAGCTAGAAAAGCTTGTGGATTATGAAAAGATAAAGTTGGTGGTGGTGGAGTAGAAGTTGAGGTATTATTTTGTGAAAAGGAAGTTGGTAATGCAATGTTGTATCCAGAATTATTAGGCCTAAAGGATTGAGACTGGGAAGGGGTGGAATTTCTTGATTAAATCGATGGAAGCAGTGCCAAGCAATCTGGCCAAAACGCCCACAAATTTGGCACTGAGGTCTAAGAAAATTATAGAAAGATCTTCCTCCTTCTCTTGTGAATTTTCCACCTCTTCTCTCTCTTCTTCCTCCAGTCCCACGATTGAAGTTTGGAATGGATGAAAAGGAGGTCTGTGTGAGGTTAGCTTGCATCACTAGATTTTCTGATTTTTTATACTTGTCCAACATTTCATCATGAATTAACAACATAGTTTTAACTTCACATAGGGTAAAGATATCTGGTTTTGAATTGATGGTAGTCATAAGCATTTGATAATTTTCATTTAGACCTTCAAGAATAGCTTTAACCTGTTTTTCTGGTTTGAGAGGATTTCTCAAGGTTGCTAATGAATCTGCAATAACTTTGATCTTTGAAATATATTTTGAAGCAGTGAGGTTGTGTTTTTTGATAAGCTTGAGCTGTGCCTTTAATTATTTGATTCGAAGTTTTGTAAACTCAGCAAAATATGCCTCAATCCTATTCCACATCAGGTAGCTATAAGTACATCCAACTATTTTAGGTTTGATAGCAGAATCCATAGAGGTCAGCAACCCTGAAATTAGGTTTTGATCATCTTGAATCCATTGTTTGTATTGAGAAGATTCAATATCAGCAGATTGATTTTCTGAATTTTCAAAAAGTGCAGGGATCTTTTTTTGATAAAGGTGATTTTTCAATGCTTGTCCTCGAATGGCTGCCAAAGCTTGTTGCTCCCATGTCTTGTGGTTATTTTCCCCCAACTTATCTTGAATCGGATTAAAGGACCTTTAGTTGAAGAATTGAAGTGGAATCTGAGAAAAATTTGTATTTGCAGCACTTAAATCTTTATTAGCAGAGATAATAGAATCATCTGATGGAAAAGTCATGGATCTTCATCAAAAGACCTAAGCTCTTGATATCATAAAGAAGTTTTGGAATACTAACTAGTTTAGTAAGAAATAAAAAATGGAGAAAAGAAAAGAAAGCAAAACGAAGCAGAAAATGAATTCTTTGATTTATGAATACCTAGAGATGTATGAAATAAATACAATGCTTTCACCTTCCTAAAGGGTCAGCTACTAATATATATACTAGCACAAGAGAGAGAGAAAAAATTAATAACAAACCACTAATTAACCAAACTAACACTCTGTATTTAATAAAGATTTACAATCTTTATCTTTGTTATCCTTCACAATTACCTAATTGAAAATTTAGTAAAATTATAAAAATTAATAGAATAATTAAATCTTTATTATAGCAATAAACGGTTGTGAAATTTGGGTTTTGACTCTTAATTTTAGATTTCTTAAACTATGTAAATAACTAAAGTAATAAATAAGATAATTTGAGCTAATAGTTGTTTAATTAATTTACGAAAAAAAGAGATGTTAATAGAAAGTGTATGAGAGGTTCCATGGCTTTTAAGAATGATGTGGGAGATGGATGTTTAAATGGAGCAAGCAATAAGAGAGGTGGCAGTGGATGGGAAATGTTATCAAGTAAAATGGCGTGGCAAATTAAAGTGGAGTAGGTAATTTCCCTTTTTCTAGTTATTTGCATGCTTCTTCAAATTTAATTGGCACCAACTACTACTACTACTACTAGTGCTTTGTTTCACCTATCATACGACTCTTGAGGCCATGAAACCCCACTTGACCTTGGTGTTTCAAGGGTTACGTTGAAGAAGATCAACACGCATTAGCTGGTTTCTTTTGCTTCATTTGACTTTGTGATCCTCTAATTGCTAATATGCCGTATTATGATAATGACGGTTATAATAATATCCAATAAAGACAAAGTCTTATCTTATTAGGTGGAGTCAACTATATGAATCAAACGATATTATTGTGTTCTATTATATATTATATCTATAATAAAATTGTTAACATGTAAATTTTTTTTTTTATCATTTTATGTATGATTTGATTTTTTACTCTTTTTAAGTTTTTTTTTTTATTATTGTCATCTATTTACTTTTTATCTTATCTACTATTTTAATTGGATGTCTTATTAATATTCGTTTTCTATGTCCAAACCATTTAAAATAAAATTTTATCATTTTTTAATAAATATTATTCAATTTTTTTTATATCTTTATTTTTTATTTTGTCTATATATGTGTAGCTATTCCTCTATCTCAATATTTTTATCTGTATCACGTTTAATTTATGCTTAAATAAATTGTCTTTCTTAATTTAGGTCAATTTACACACAGTTGCACTACTTCATTATTTTATGTATGAGATGGATAGATAAGGGCATAGTGATGAAATGCCAAATCAAATCTAATTAATATTTTATGATTTCGGTATCATCATGTCGTTGAGTTTTTTTTTCTTCTTCAAAGCAATAATATCTTTCACTGTTTTGATTATGTAGTTTAAAATTCTTGTTTGGACAGATATGATAAGAAAATGTATTATTAAAATAAATATATAAGTCTTTTTTTTATTTCACACACACACATATATAATATATATTGTCCCTTATTACTCGGAAAAAAAGAAATTTTCGTTAGGACACGCTTTAAGGATACTACAAATTAGAAAGTTTATATAAAATATATAAATCAAATTTAAACATTTAAAGTTTTCTACATAATAAATGCATTGACAACAGAAAGTTTTGTTACTTTTATACTCTTAGCTAATATGTCTTTAGAATACATATCTTAGTTAAACTTTCAGAAAAGAAAACATTAAATTATTTTGAACATAGTCAAATATTAATTTAACTGGATTTTTTATTTATAATAAAATAAATATACTATATACAACGATATGCAGTTCTAGAGTTGTTTTCATTTTTGCCACTTGCATTGTGTGCTACCACATTATGCCTAAGAAAACATGAAAAAATTTAATAATCATCAGTATCTATCAGACGAGAATTTTTTTTTTGGTTTTTTTAATACAGTAATAATTTAAATTAATGAGTCTCTGTCACTGTTAAATTGATTTGTTGAGCCTTCGGTTGAAAAACATTTTTTTATATAATAAGTAGCTATCTTGCTAATGACTTTAATTTATGGCCAACAAATTTGACTTTTACTACTAACTCGGGCTCAGTCAGCATAATATTATTTTTTAAATTAAGATAATTTAAATGTTCGAAATTTAATATTATTTTTTAAAAAAGAAAAGGTTAGTAAACTAAATGAGAATGTTTTAGTCAAATGGAAGCCTCAACCCAAATATTCACTTCCTTTGAATAATGTCGATATTTAATATTCCGTTTATTATTGTTTAAGAAGTTCTATATATATATAATCGAATAAATACCCATAGTTGTCCTGATATTCACGCAAATACTCATAGTAATTCCTGAAATCCCGATTTTTCTATTGTAGTCCTCCATATAGAGCTCCGAGCACTCAAAGTGGTCCCTGGGTATATTTCTGGTGATGAGTCATCACTGGAGCGCTGATGTATGTGGACTTGGTTTGCCACGCTGGAAGGCTCCCAACGGTTAGCTGAGCTGGCGAATTTCCAAGTTGTACCCAAATTGGTCTCTCCTATTATATGTAACCCTAAATTCCCAAATTCTCAGACACTTCATCTCTTCTTCTTCTTCATTTCTTCTTCTTCTTTCATACACTTCTTCCTGTTCATACACTTCCATCTAGGACTGTAACAGGCTACATGCCCCTCTGTTACATCCTCCTTTGTTATAGCCCCAGGTGTGCAAACATTTCCTTGTCTGTCATTTCAAGGATATGCCATATTGCACGTAACTGCTTCATCACCCTAGTTGGCCCTTCCATTTGAAAATTTTCTCTCTGGATTTATGTGAAAGAAAGCAAGTTAGCCACTGAAAATAAAACGATGATAACTTTGTTGAATCTAAGCTAAAATTGATAATACCATTCTCCTTAAAAGTATCTCAAAACACCAAAATGCATCTGCATTATCCTCAAAGATAACGACAAAAGGCGACAGCAAATCACTCATACCTAAAATCTTGTGTCAGTAAAAATAATGTAAGTTTTGGTTTCCAAGGTCAGTGTAACTTAGTGAGAATAGATTCATAATCATGAAAAAATTCCCAAGAAAAAAACACAACCTTGACAATACCTGTTGCAGGATCAACCCAGGCATAAACAGCAAGAATAAAAGATAGATACCTATTCTGTGCAAGGTCCAAAGCCACTCTGATACCTTGTCTTTATTGGCAGACCATCCCTGAGCAATTGAGGTGTTTATAATTGCTGGCTGTAGTACATCTGATATTTTTAGTTGATTAATGATTCCCGATTCATAAACTGGATTGGAGGACAGAAATTCTGGTTCATCATCATCAAGTGAAACAATCTTAATTTCAGAGTCCACAGCGTGCAAGGTAGAAAGTGGTTGTTGACCATTTGATTCAATAACTAAGTCTTCATTGTTGCTTATTTGAAAACTATGCATTCTCCACCTTCAAAACTTAATTTATGTTGTGCAGAAAATTTGTCCCCATGCTTAATGCCTGACCATTCATCTTTACCACTCTTTTCAAACAGATTAGTGACAGGTAAAGGAAGAAAATCAAAACAACTGTCAATCTCATAATGTGATGCATCCGATTCTCTTTCAAAATTTGGGGAACTGCAATTCTGTTGAACAAAAGAATTATATGTTGCATTTGCTGCCTCTGTACAAGTAATGCTCCCATCACTATGTTTTCCTACTTCGATATTATTATTGTTAGAAGTCAATCTTCCCATTTTACAGGCCACATGCTCCTCTGTTACATCCTCCTCTGTTACAGCCCAAGATGGAAGTGTATGAACAGGAAGAAGAGTATGAAAGAAGAAGAGATGAAGTGTGTGAGAATTTGGGGATTTAGGGTTACATATAATATGAAGGACCAATTTGGATACAAATTGGAAATTCGCCAGCTCAGCTAACCGTTGGGAGCCCTCCAACGTGGCAAACCAAGTCCACATCAGCGCTCCGGTAATGACTCATCACCAGAAATATACCCAGGGACCACTTTGAGTGCTCGGAACTCTATCTGGAGGACTACAATAAAAAAATCGAGATCTTAGGGATTACTATAGGTATTTGCGTGAATCTCAAGGACGACTATGGATATTTACTCATATATAATCACATACAAAAGTTAAATGTATTATTGTTTGATTTTCTTTCATGGTAATTCATTATATCCTTATCGATCTTTCTCATAAAATTTGAAATTATTGAAGCTAATTAAGTGAGTTAGTCACAACTATTTAATTTTCCACCCAATCTATTATACGAATTTGCAGCTTTTAGAGCAAAGCTTTTTTCGTAGATTATAGGTAGTTTGCATTTTTCTATTTAATTTGTTTCGTAGGAGAGTGATGTTGCTCAATAGCTAGAAAGTCATCATCATATATATCAATTATTAAACATACATTATCTCTTCTAATATGAAATAATATAATGTATATATAGAATTTTATTTTAATAATACACGTTATTTATTTAAAAAATATCTATCTATAGATTCTTTATTATATTATTATATATAGTATTTATTTTCTGAATAAAGGAAACTCGTTTTCCCTTAAGCTAAGTCAGCTTCAATTATTTTAGACTCTTAAGCTTATCCATTTTAATTTCGTTGTATATAAAGCAACTCAAAAAATATTTGTTTATTTTTTTGTTTGCGTACAATTTTCTCCTATAAATTCTTACATTTATTCTTCTAGAGCTTTTTTTTTTCTTATTTAGTTGTACGTTTTACTCGAAATTCAAAGAAAGACTCATCATTAATAATTTTTTTTTATGAAAAAGTGTAGGGACCAGTACTTTTATTAAATTCTAGTCAGCATGTAACTAGCAAAAAAAAGTGAGTAATCCCACTTCATTAGATGAAATTTCACATCATTAAAAATATCATTGATAACTATTTGATGACTACAAAACACAAAAATTACTAACCCCTAACACTCATCTTCTCTTAAATAACAAACTATTTAAATTAGTTATCACTTATAAGTAAAAAAGTTCATTGTCCGATTTAGACAATGACAATAAATACAAATTAACATATTTCAAAGCGTATTATTCTTAAATTCTAAATTTTAATTTTTTAAACTCTGAATAATCCTCTAAGAAATAAGAATTGAAAAGTTAATTTTATAATAAAATTTAATTAAAAATTAATTATCTATACTATTTCTATGTAGAATCAAATAAAACTTTATATCCTAATAATTTACGGATGAAAAAAAAAGAGAGTAGAAAGCGATTGATACATAGGATTAGGAGGATGGTGGTTGTAGATGTAGGGCACCCTAGTTCATGAACATACATATCTCATGTATCATGAATTCATGAGAAAATTAAGGAAGTAGGAGTGTAGGACTTTAATTTGTGGTCCATAGGACTATTTTTAATTTTGGATACAGAACAAAACAATACGTTAAGAATAAGATATAAAGGATAATGATATAAGGTATAATATTTTTATAGTGAATTGAATATAAAATAGAACAAAATTAAATAATTAAATTTATTTTTTTATATAAAATTTAAAAAAATAAAATATTAAAAAATATAATTATAAAATTTAATAATAATTAAATATATTATATTTTTATTCAATATTTTTATATTTTTTAAAAAAATATATAAAATATAATATTTTTATTTATATTTTATTTATCAAATATAATTTTATATCTTTATGTCTATATCTCAGTATATTACTCTCTAAATCAAACGCAGTTTAGGAGACATTATCCAACCTTGATTAATCTAGCTAGCACTCTGTTTATTTGGAAAGTGCTACTTTAATTTGATTCAATTGGAGACACCTACCAAGCCAATAGTGCAAAAACTTTTCCGAAATTTGTGCCACACAAATTGATGAGTCGTCCAACCCTTTTCAAATCAATTCTCAATAACAAAATATAGTAAACTACACGAATTTTAGTTAGAATTAAGGTCATTAATATAATGCGTCCAAACGTGGAATTGTTCCATGCTTAACTTAGTGATGGAAATTTGTAATCTTATAATTGAAGATTTTCAACACAAACAAGTTTACATCATGATTTGAAATATTCAACAATACGCTTTATCATGACTAATACAACTCGTCGGTAAAATATGAAAGGAACCTTTGATGAAAGAAAAAACAATTCAGCCTTTTTTATTTGGTGGGAAAACAATTCAACATGAGTAAATTCTTTTCTTTTTCTTAAATATATATACTTGGTGCAAATTGTGCTTAAGAAAGTTGCATAAAAAATAAAAAGGAAATAAGTATAAAGGAATCAATTCCTTTGGTCAAAGACGTAGAACTTGAATGAATCATTTGAAGAACCATGTGTGCTTACCCTTATAGCATTGGAGATTTGATTAATTTGGCAAAGCGAGTTAATAATGAGCTGATTTTCAAGATTGAACAACCATTCTTTTTCTTTTTCCTTTTTTTTTTAATTTTTTTTCTTTAACCTTTTTTACTAAATGGATGAGAGAGAAGAGCTGGCTCAACCACTTATAATATTCTTGATTTCTAGAGTGATGCTCTTGTTTTAATATGATGAAGATGCATACATGATTTCATGTTGCATACACCAAGTTTCTAAGATTCAAATTTGCAAGCATCCATTTCTATTTCTCTTCATTAGACACCTGCTAACATTTATACATATATTTTCTGAACATCGAACCATTTTTATTCATATTTATTTATTTATTCATCAAATAAACACTGAATTTCTTTTCATTGGATACACAACTCCATTTGTACAAACCTTCATATATTTTTCCATCTTGGAGAATAGAACAAAGAATCAAAGATATATCATTTTTACAACCATCTTTTAAGATAAATTATACTCATTTGTCATTTCTCTTGAATTTGATTAAATTAAATCCAACTTTTCTTTGTTTTTTTCATTTTGGGGGGCAAAACAAAGTTACATCATTTTTATACCTTTTTCTTTTAAGAACAAGTTAACACACTTCTCCTAAAGTTTAATAAAATTCAACTCAACTTTCCTTTATTTTAACACGAATCAACAAACCACAGCAATTTAAATCATGCACTTACCATCCTTAGTTCATCAAGTTTCATCTTTAACTTTTTCTGTTTATCACTTTATCTACATGACCAAAGGCCAGAGTCATCCTCCATTAGGTAGGTACAGACACAGAACAAACATTCACTGTAAAGATAGTTGATTAATCAGTAGAGATTTTCAATGAGTCCATTCTAGTTTGTGGTAATTTAATTTTAGAGTCATACATAGTTACATAGAGTAAAGGGCCTTCACAAGATCACCACTCTTGGCAGTAGACCAGGCTTGTTTTGTACCAAACATTAATGAATAAAAAAACTATTGAGACCCTAGAACATACATCTATATACACCTCACATTATTGACAAATTCCTTCATAAATCACACAAAATCTTTCCTTCTAGGTGAAATGGCTTTGCCTTGATTAATAAAACAAAATGACTACCATAGCCATTCATTCTTAGCGCTAACCGCTTTGAAATTAGTCGGAACAAGAGGCATACTACCGAAATGTGATATTAAATCGTTGAGACATTTGTTTCTCAGTCGGCTTCTCCCTCTCAGACTGCCAATGGAAGATGCCCCAATCTCATAGATTTTGCCTGCAAATTTCATTGAAGATGTTGACCTTTTATTAGCTTCAAGCTGAGTGATAGATGAAGTACTAGCCGGTTGATAGATATTAAAGCAATAAAACAAATAAGTGATTGGGAAAAAAGAGCTCCATGCCAAAAGAAACACTACAACTTACTAGAGCAATATATAATTGCTCGTAGAATCTCTTCACAGGCCTTATACTATCAAGTGTGTCAAACAGACCTAATTGCTATATTCATGTTTCTCTACCTGTGATTGAAGATTTGAAGTTGCTTAAAGGAGAAAGAGAGAAAAGCTACCTTTGACCCATACCGGAGGAGCACCTGTAACATTAGCGACGAGGAGGGACATTGCGATGTCTTCACAACTCCTGTTGAAGATAACAGTTACACAAGTCCATACATCAATCAAGGACACGAAATTGAACACCCACCAAAACCAAAAAAAGAAAAGAAAATATTAATAAGCATACATGAAGATTATATAAGAGAGGGTGAAAACCACTAAAAGGAAATTAATGATATATCAAACCTCTCGTTAGCAACATAGTTCTGAATCGACGGAGACATATGAGCATAAAAGTCCAAGTATTTCCTGTGAAAGAATGCAGCCTTTGAGAGAACCATGGTATAAGTTCCCGTCCACCAAACTGACCACCATCCTTCATATATATAATATGCAACATTATTTTGCTGTGATATAAAAAGACAAATTTGTCAGATACAGTATGCAAAACTAATAACATAGAGGTATGCAAAAAGTGTCAATCACATTTCAGTTATCTTACTATTAGGTTAGGGCATCTTTTTGTTATTTTTGCTTGTAACACCATGTTTTTCCCACATGTTGCCCTCTATATTTTCACCTCCCTCCTCTCCCTTTTTCTTCTTTTTCAATGCCAACCTTTGAATTTAAGGAGACACTACCAATACAACCATATAACTTCTCCTAAAACATGCCTTTGAAATTTGAAAGCATTATCTTTGTTTACCTTTGTGTGTGTATTGCAAGAATGTATTATTCTGCTTATAAGAAATCAAAGAGAGTAAAATGCAAGCACAGCTTATGATAAAATCTTAGTACAAACCTCCTTATTTACTGAGTGTGTTCGAGGAACGAATCCCACCATTGACAATGGAGCAGTTTGCCAGACAGAGAAAGCAAAATCCAGAGAAGGGCACGGAACAATCACATTGTCATCAACTGAGAAAATCGCATCAGTGTTGGGGTAGCTTTTTGGCCTAAACCTGCTGGCTAATTGATCTCCCGAAATGACCTCAAATATAAAGTCTGTTTTCTGAGCTCCCTCGGACTTCAGAACCACAATCTCATTTAGACGGGCTATCAGCTTCTCCGATGGTGGTTCACTTCCACTCCATGACACATGTATTCTCTCAACACTACGACATGATGCATAATGAGCAACAGATTGTTTAAGGACAGAGCTCTGCTTCCAACTGTTTATCAGCACAGTATAGCCACCCCTGAACCATGGATTAAATCATTCATACTACTACCATTAGATCCGGTTTACACAACAAATTTTTTTTCAAGGTAATCTTCATCATCATAAATCCATGATAATTATCATAAAATATAATAATTTTCTAGTTCTTAGCAATCATGATGCATTTTTCATTCTGATAATTTTTCTAAATGATGAAAATGTTGAGGTTGGCACTACACTTTGTAAAGTCCTGATTCATCACCATAATCTAACTCCTAGAACATGAGATCCAATGAAATTTCATGTCACTTAGAATTTTTCCCATATAAACATAATAAATAAATACGCAAAGGGGAAAAAAAACCAATGCTTCCAAAAACTAAAATAGTAAATAAGATGATCTTCCATTGAATTATACATTAAAAAAAAGAAACAATCAACAATCAATTGCAAAGCAAAACAACCGTAAACTGAAAATCGAGAAAGAAAAAAAAAAGATCCATTTTTGTAAACCTTGAGGGAGAAGAAACGAATGAAGGATAGTGAGGGTTCCAACCCATGAAGGAGCTGAGCTTGGAGGAGACGTAAATGATGAAGGAGAAGGTGAGAACCGCAAGGATGAGCTTCACCTTGGCGGCGCAGAGGGTCTGCCTCGCTCGCTGGATGGTGAGGACGGTGGGGCGGCGGTTCGCGGCCTTCTGCTTGGCCGGAGAATAAAAACCGTCGGTGGCTGCGGCGGCAGCATCGCCGGCAATGTCGACGTGGACGGAGGACATGGCTTAGAGCACATTCAGATTCAGGGGAAGAAGGTCCAAAGGGATTGCGTCATGGTGATTCGCATCGCCGTGCTCTGCGGTTTCAACTTCCAAGTGTTTGTTACTGCGGAAAACGGTCCCTGATTCAAAACGACACCGTTTATTACCTCGTCGAACTTCAAAACGACATACGTTTTGCTATTTTCGGGTTATGTTTTGACTTTTGAGTATGGTCATATACTCATAACATTTTATTTTTATAATTTCTTTTATTTTAAAGTAATGGGTAAAAATGAGTATTAAGAAAAGATGTTATCTGCTTTAATGCAAAGAGTAGGGGTGACAACACTATCTGAACCTGCGGTTATCCACTTCGCCTCTATCTGTTCGGGGTAGGTAATTACTTGCCCCCGCACCGGCGTGGGTTTTAACGGGGCGGGTTCTTGGGCGAGGGCGGGACGGGGTCGGGTTTAGGCTAAATCCATCCTACTCGTCCCGGTATATATAATATGGATTTAGATCCTCTAAAGTTTGAATTTCACTTTAGAGAGTAAAGTGTGATCTTTTCCCATTGAATAGTTTCTCTTTCATATTTATTATTGGTCCCACCTATGAAATCAATGATGAGAGATTACACTTTACTCTCTAAAGTGAAATTCAAACTTTAAAGGATCCAAATCCATATAATATATATATATATATATTTTTAATATATAATATATGTAACATATATAAAATAATTAATAAAATAATTAATAATATATTATATATAAATTTTTATTTTAATTTATGTTATGTATGTAAATGGTGGTTATATAATTTTTAAAATTTTATTTTATTTGTTGGATTTAATAATTATAGTGGCGGGTACCCGCAGGACGAGTTAGGGTTTAACATTCTACTATTCGCGGATAGGACGGGGCGGGTTTCATGCAGATTTTTTGTAGGGCGGGGCGGAGTCGGGTAGAGCAAAAGCCCGCCCCATTGCCACCCCTAGCGAAGAGTTAAATTAAAGAGTTAACGTTTTTCGGTAAAAATTTTATCGTCAATAATAGATATTCTTTTGAAACTTTCTATTGTTTTAAATTTTAATTCTAAATTCTCAAAAACATAAAGATTAAAAAATAATTTTATATTAAAAAATTGGTTAATATTTACTAATTAAAAATAAATTTTCTACCTTAATCTAAAATAAATATATGATAATTATTGTAGTAACCTTTTGAAACTCTGGTTAAATTTTGTGATTTCTCTTCCTTTTCAATTATTTGGATGAAAGAACACGGTGAATTTTAAAAGAATTTAATTTTAATATATTGATAAATTAATTTTATACGTGTATTTAATTACGTAATGCTATATTAGTAAAAATAATTATTTTTACCCTAATCGCGTAAATAATTATAAAAAAAAAATTGATATGTTAACCAAAAAGATAATGGGTGTATTATGTAATAAAAATGTTAAATATATTCAATTATTTATCATTTATTTTTTGGCTATGAATTTACTTAGCAAATATGGAGCGCACGGTTATCTAATTTTAGCAGACAATAGTCCTTTTTTGATATTTAAAAAAAGACATTTTTAAAATTAGACAGGTACAACAATTAAAAAGGATGATCGCAAAAAATAGTTGATATATTATTTTTTCCAATAGTTTAGAACGTAATGATAAAAAAAGACAAAATAAAAAAATGTGTAAAAAAAAATTATCAACATGTCTCTTTTTCAGTTTTTTGTTATAATTTATAAAGAATAGAGATGTAAAAATCCCTTTTATTATTGATGTTAACATTGAGATATGACAATGAGATAGGCTATTACATTGTTAAGTTGCTAGGTGGTTACAATTTTAGTGTTGGTTTATTGTTTGTGCTCTACTTTGATGTTGAATTCCACTTTTATATTGAGCTTTTTCATTTAAAAAAAAAACAGATATAATTATATAAAATATTTTATACTTTTTAATACATTAAAATTAAACTGAATTTTAAAATGAGAACAAACTCAAAACATATTTTTCCAAAAACAACTGGTGGAGGAAACAATTCACCTCATTAAATCTTCAATAAGTATTACTACAAACAGAGACATTTTGAGATAATTTTTTGTAAGAATCCAAGTTTCTATCTCTTTTTCTTTTTCTTTTTCTTTTTAATTTACCCTTAAATATTGCCCCATGGGATTGGCATTAAATTGCAACTCATAGTTGTCAAATATTGTCCGTGCCCTAAACCATGCTCATACGTTCAAGAAAAAGGAACAAAAATTTAGAATGGTTTTATTACAAGAGCTGTTCTTGCAGATGATTAGATGAACTCTTTAATGCATCATATCACAATTCACAACTAGCATGACACACTAGGGTGTTTAATTTAAATACTGTTCATTCAATCTCATTTAAATCGAAAATTAATTAAAATTGCACTAATTTAAATTTGATTGGATTTTATTTTTTTGTAAACCGTTAAATCGGATCGAATTTTAGATTTATTTTTCATAATCGATTCAATTCAATCCAAATCACACAACGTGCTATAATAATATTATTTTATTATTAATTTACAATTATACTTATAATATATTTAATTTGTTATACATTTTTATATTATTCATGTATTATTATTATTTAATAAATATTTTATGTTCAAAATATTATTTATTTATTTTAACTAACCTATACTTTTATTTCTATTGTTATGTTATCGTTGACTTTTTAAGATATTGTTGAGATTTGTTATATCATTTTTTATTATTTAAAATTTAATGTTGAGACTTATTATATGTATTTAATTTTTTTAATTTACAAAACCACAAATTTAATTCAATCCAAACCGCTTGAAATTAGATCAGATCGGATCGGATTTTTTTAAAAAAGTTATCCAATCCAAACCGCATCGCAAATAAAATTAATGTTTGAATTGGATGAATTTTTAACTCAAAATCAGTCCAAACTGTACCGCGAGCTCCCCTATGACACATTAATCATTTTATTTAACATTTTAAATTAATAAGTATTTTTAATTATTAAATAAAATTTAAAATTCATATAAGATAATTTCTATATATACATATATAATTTTGACATTAAAAAATGAATATACATAAAATTTTGTTAAAATGTGTCTAAAGATACATATTAAGAGTATAATAATAAAAAAATTATATATTTAATATATTAAAAATATGAAAAAATAAATTTTTAAAATTTTTAAATTAAATATTTTTTATAATATTTTAAAATATACTTTAATTATTAGCATTTAGCAACACCTAAATAAAAATAAATAGAAAAAATCTAGGGGCAGCATTTTTATTAAACTTTAGCCAGCATTTAACTAACAAAAGAAAAGTGACCATTGAATGAAATCTTACACCATTAAAAACACCTATAATAATTAATTGATGGCTACAAATATTTGCACTCCTCAAATAAATAACATATCCAATATATTAAGGTGAAAGCTATGGTGCCTATCACTTTCTACCTAAATTACTAAAAAAGGTAAATAAATAATATTTAATAAATTTTCTATGATTTATTTTTTATTTTAAACATTTTATTTTTTACTTTAAAATGAAAGTTAAGCAATTTAGACACCATAACAAAGGCAGCATAGAACTCACCATATATTAATGGCTTGTGGGGACTCTGGTTCTTCAGTATAGTACGCTGGCTCCCCAATCTCTTTGATGAGGCCAGCTATTCTGCAACTCATATGCATCATGCTGCTATACAAGGAACAGATTCAAGAGAAGAAACAAAGAAATTTATAGCTGTTTTAATTACACCTTTTTCTCTCATATGAAATTCTTACTCCATATTATTTATTGTGTCACAGTATGGTAATAACTGAATAGTGTCCTGAGTATATATATTATGATTGCATGATCTCATAAATATAATAGTGGAGAGAAATTGGAAAACGATTAATATGTAACCATATTACCATAACAATAATATTTCATTTCATTTCATTTCATTTCATAGTCAAGAACATAATCTATTTTGTTGAAAATTCTTCTAAGGTAGAGAAATAGGCATGAAAGAAAGAGCATTACTAATACTAATACTAATACTGCATAGTAAAGAAAATTTGCTCATTGCAAAAAAGAAAACAGTGCTTGAAAATTCATACTATTGGTGTCAACCAAGTTATCACAACTGGGCTTCTAACACTGTGAACACCATCCTTCCAAACAAGGTCTCCAAATTCAGGTTGTGTTTGCCTTGTTTTTGTTGTGAAGGTAACTTTATATGACAGCTTTTGATACTTCCTTGTGAAATTCAAGGTTTCTGGCTCAACTTTCACAGAAGCACCTTTGAACACTGAGACCAAAACATGGTATTTGGAAACATCAGGTCCGACATTGGTCACAGTTCTATGAACTGTCATAACTGAAATAGATTTATTCTCAGCAAACACCAATGAAATAGCAGGGTAGTTCAAGTCACCAGGGCTAGCCAGAGAATGTGCACATGACCTGTTTGCATATTTGCCAAAGACACCTAACTGGTTTGGAGTTAGATTCTGAGTGCACAGAAAATCAAAGTAATCTTGTGGCTTGATATCATAGACTAAACCTGGGTCTAGTGCTTTTGTGGGGTTAATGTGACCGGCACCATGATCATAAGGATTTGAAGGCTTTTCAGCATTTGATGCATCTTTCAGAGGCTTCATGGTGTTGTCAACAACATAAGCTGTTGTCATCAGTGCAGATTTTATAGCTGCTGGACTCCATTGAGGATGCTTAGCCTTGATCAATGCAGCTACACCACTCACATGAGGGCATGACATTGAGGTTCCAGAAACTATGCTGAACTTCACCCTCCTTTGATCTATTGCCAACCCTGATGGACCAACATCTTCACTCCAAGCAGCAAGAATGTTCACACCAGGAGCAACCAAATCTGGCTTCAGAACTTCAAGTGAGAGGAAATTAGGCCCTCTTGACGAAAATGCTGCTACCACAGGTGAAGGCCTAATTCCTAACCTTGTTCCAAGAAATGAAAGAGTTGCAGTGGCATTTTTGTTTGTTAAGACATAGTTTTTGAGATCTTTACCATCTTTCTCTCCTATTGCAACTGCTGGAAGGAGGTGGCAATCTGCAACAAGCTCTTCTCCGTTTGTTTCAGTGTTGGTGAGAATCATTCCAACCCCACCTGCATTTTTCACCACATGACCCTTTTGCACTCTTGGACTAATCCCTCTCTCACAAATCACTATCTTCCCTTTAACCACTTGAGGATCCAAAGTCCCTTCCAAGCACATTGCTTTTGGATTAAGAGTACCTGATGAGTTACCACCCAAGTAAACCAAAGAGTATTGTTTTTCAGTTGATACTGTGTTTGGCCCTTTATAGAGTGAAGCACCACTCAAATTCTTGCCATTTCCAAGCTTAACTTGTGCAGGGAAATCTCTATCCATTGTGCTAGCTCCCACAGTGGTGATCCATGGTGACACATTGGCAAGACTTGCAGGGCTAGGACCAGCATTTCCGGCAGAACACGAAATGAACACACCGCGCTCCATTGCTCCGAATGCAGCAGTTGAAATACTATCATGGGAATAAGATGAGACTCCTCCACCTAATGAAATGGACAAGACATGCACTCCATCAGATACAGCTTTATCAATGGCAGAGAGAATATCTGAGCTGAAGCACCCTCCAATCCAGCAAACTTTGTAAGCTGCAATTCTTGCTCCTGGTGCCATTCCTCTTGCAGTGCCGTAAGCATAGCCTAGAAGGTTAGCACCATGGACTACAGAGCCTGCAACAGTTGCTGCAGTGTGAGTTCCATGGCCATCTTGATCCCTTGGTGATTTGTGCTCTCTTGACTCATTGATCTTTCCAATTGCTGCCTCATATCCGTGATAGAACACTCTGGCACCAATAATCTTCTTGTTGCAGTGTTGTTTGGTGAAGCCACGACCAATTTCACAGGCACCTTTCCAATAAGAAGGTACTGGTTTCATTCCTGTGTCATTGAAGCTTTCACTTTCTGGCCAAATTCCAGTGTCTAACACTCCAACTATAACATCATTATCAAGATTTTCTGAAAAGATGCTATCAGTTCCCTTTGATAATGGTTCAAGACCAAGGAACTCAGGGCTTCTTGTGGTGTGTAGTTGGTACTTTCTTTCAGGGAAAATGGCCACAACACCTTCTTGATCCTCTAGCCTCTCAGCTTCTTCCTTGCTCAGCTTTGCTGCAACTCCATGAAAAGCATTTTGGTAACTGTAGATTATTCTCTCTTCTTCATTTTTCATATCAGAAGATTCCAGAGAAGTGGTGAGAAGTGCTGATTTCACTGTTGATGAGTACCAATCAAGGTGATTGGAGAAGGCTTTTGGCATTGCTGCCTTATCCATTTGAACTAGGTAAGTCTTCTTAACAAATTGAGCATTTGCTGAGAAGAGTGTAATAAAGAGAAGATAGGTTATTATTGGAATAATGCAGCTCATGTTTTTCATTGGAGTCTTAGCCATGTTTACATGCTAGGAAGGAGGAGGAGTTGCTGCAATATTTTTGAAGAATGATGCTGGGTTAAAAGGGAGAAGAAGGGTGTAAGAGAATTTAATAGAGGTGTAAATGGCTTATTTAGTAGTCTGGTTCATAAGTTTGAAATATTAAATATTGTTGGTTTTATTTGGTTAACATTGTTATTATCTATCAGTCCATGATAATTGCAACATTTACAAGAATTTATCATTAACTACTAGCTAGCTATATTTTGTTTCACTTAATACTAATAAGTAAGCACTAGATTAATGAAAACAGAATTAAGAAGGCAAATGATCTGACTAGTGATGATGTTTTATTGTCCTTGGCAATAAAAGTAGGTGGTGGTAGTTCAACTTTCACGGCTGTGATAATTAAAGGGAGAGTTAAGAATGCTACCTAAGTGCCTGTTGCTAGAAGTTAATATCCATGAGACCATGACCGTGCTCCTCTGACATCTCTTCACCTCAAACATTTTTCCTTATAATAACTATAAAATATAGCAAATGATAATTAATGAGCCATAACCAAAAGTAGAAAGGGAAGAGAGTATCTTTAGTGTTACTGTGTTAGCCTTTAGAAAAGCAGGAGAAAATTAAAATAAATGGACTTATTCATTATAGTGGACACTGAAGAAGTAAATGCTCCCATATGTATAACTGTATTATAAGCATATATATATATATATATATATATATATATATATATAGCGTACGGTGTGTTAATGGTTGTTTCTTTTCGTACAAAGGTAGCTCTTTCTTTTACGTGCTGATATAATAAACAACGCGGTTGGAGTAGATAGAATTTATGAGCAGTTACATTTGCTACACAAATATACGATATGTTTGGTGAGTCAAGTAGGGCCTAGTTAGAAGAACATATATATACATAAATATGGAAGCATGTAAATGATCCAAGATTCCAAGCCCAATAGAAATGAGCTTAGTGAACCAACTTTATTTTCGCAACATATGCATTATTAAGCCAACTTTCTGATCAATCTCTTTCTTTTCTTTCTTAGTTCTGAAGAAGACCAGCAGAGTAACAAAGCTTGTGATACAAGAAACAGAAGAAGATGTGAGCTGAGAGATTTGAAACTAGTGTGAGTTGATATTATCAAATAGATGTGGTATAAAGAAACCTTGCAACTAATCTTGATTACCCTTAGAACTATCCTAACCACCTTCTGTTACTGTTAGTTCATTATGTCTCTCAACAAAGACAGGTATATGTATAAAGGCGTGTTCTTTTTCACTCTTGCATGAACAAACTAGATTCTCGGGAAATAGGAATAACTGAATCCACCTTGACATGCATTAATATTCAGATATCAAGCATCCAATACAGATGATATTTCATCCTTGATCTGAAGTATTCTATGAAGCTCTTTCTCAAACCTTTTCATGGACAGGGTCTTTCCCTGCCATTGAAGGTTGATAAGGAAAGAACTGAACCACTGTATAGTGGATGCGTAGACCTTGTTGGTCATCAATATCGGAGAGAAGCTTAAGCTCATTGGGGGTGGGTCCAGCAGGTGCCACTAGTTCCGCTGGGTTCCTCCTCACTTTAAACACCATTGATGATGATGATGATGATGATGATTTTTGGAGAACCATTATGTGTTTTTATTGGAATTATAGTAAGAATTCAAATATTCGTGTTTGATGAACAACCTGAGATGTTGAATTGTTGATATTAAGAGAATGATAAGGTGGAGAAACAGAAATGAAAAAAATAAATTAAACTTAATTGAATTCAATACAGCATTATGTACAAAGAAAAAAAACTATTTACACCATTTTAAACAATTGTGTAATTATATTCGTTTTTAGATGAGTATTTATGTGATTAATATAAAAAATATGAGAAGTATTATATATAAAAGTCATTTTAGTTTACAAGTTATACAAGTTGGATTAAATCCAACAAAAAAATGCTTACCCATAAGAGCGTGTCAACACGTGCGCTGTTTAATGGTTTCTATAGTGCGCTTCGCATTTCTCCTCCTACTCTTCCTTCTTCTTCTCCTTCTTCTTTGTGTTTTTCCTTTTTTTTTTACGTGTTTTATTTTCGTCGTCGTTTGTTTACTATTGTTGTTGTTGCATTTTTTCCTCATTTTCTTTCTATTGATTTTACAACATTATGTATTTTTTTTTTTTTTTTCCTCCCAAAAAGAATTATGAGAATATAAAATAAGAAGATAATGAAGAAAAAGCAGCAGAAGATGAGAAGGAGGAAGATGAAGAGTTTTGAATTATGCAGAACTTATTAGAATAAAAATACACCCAAATATTTTCGTGTTACACCTAAATATTTTCGTGTTACGACACCCAAAATTGCTGCAAATATAAAAAAAGTATTTCCTCTAATGCTGTATTTTTTTTTCTTCTTTTTTTTCTTGTTCCTTTCTTTCTTTTAGTTAAATGAATATAAGTTTATCATCTTTCAAGTAATTTTACAGCATTATGTGTTTCTTCCTCTATTGAACATCACAGAATTATTAGTTACAAAAACATCACACTATCAATCTATTGAACATCCCAAACAATTTTATTATTAAGATGATTCAAATAAACTATTGAAAAAATTAATCTTAAGGACTACTAACAAGAGCTAATTATATTAAAATTATTATAAAAGACATATTTAAATAAAATTTAAGAAAAAAGTCCAAAGAGATTTTAAATAGACAATAATATCTTTGATGAATCGTCTTTGACAATAAAAATGTTAAAATAAATAAATAAATAAGAACCATAATCCAAAAAATTTTAAATTCTAAATCCCTAAACTCAATAACCCTAAATTTCTTAATATTGCTTTATCAAATGGTAATATATATCTTGAGTATTACCCCTCTAACACCATTATTGATAATATCGATCTACATACATTTATTTATTTTTTTTCTTTAAGGAGACATATTTCGATAATTTTTATTGTATAGCTTAGCCATCAATAGTTGAACATAGAAAATCGAAGGAATTTAATTGAAAAATAGAAAGAAAGATCACTAGTCATCAAATTGAACTTATGCTATAATGGCCTAGTTTGGAGAGTTTAGCAATAGTTTTTTCTTGAACAAATTTATTTTACCTTAGTGCTTGGTGGTGTTGCCTAATTGCCATTAGTTACATTAAGATTATGGTTATTATTTGTATTTTTTATGGTAATTGTTACTCATATATATATATATATATATATATATATATATATATATATATATATATATATATATATATATATATATCATATGTAATGTCTTTCTGTGAAAAATAGAAAATAAAAAGTTAAACTTGTACTAGAAACTAAAAAGATGAATGAACTCATGTTGGAAAGAGTAAAATGAATCAATTTTTTTAATTAAAAATAATCATAAAAATAATTAGAATAAGAGAATGATTAATGACATTACTATATTATGTTTTGCCGAAATACAATATTTCGTACAAAATTGCCTTGCATCCTCATGCCTCATGCGTTAATAGGCTTCCAAATTCATCCTTAGCTAGTATTAGGGCTGGAAGTGAGTCAAGCTAATTCATGAGCCAGTTCGAGCTCGACTCGTTAAGCTCGTGAGCTGGTGAGCCAAACTTGAGTCTGAAATTGAGTTCATAAATTAAATGAGTCGAGCTTGAGCTTGGATAAGCTCAGCTCATTAACTCGTGAGCTGGCTCGATCATATATATATATATATATATATATATATATATATATATATATATATATATATATATATATCTTAATTATTTAATATTTATATTTATTTTTTCTATATAATTTTAATATAGGACATAAATAAAAAATTTATAATTTATTGATAGATAAATAATATATAAAATTGATCTTTTCAAATATTTTTAAAAATATATAAGTTATAATTCATTGATATAAAATTATAGCTCTTATTTGAGCCAGCTCGTGAGCTTTTAGTGAGTCGAGCTTGAGCTTAAGAAATAAGCTTGATTATTAATGAGCGGAGCCGTGAGCCAAACTCAATTTTTGTGAGCTGAGCTTGAGCTTAGTCTAACTCGACTCAGCTTAGCTCACTTCCAGCCCTGACTAGTATCTAACCCACCTAATAAAATAAATATCCATTCCTTTACAAAATAACCCATTATCCCTTTTCAGCCCGTAACCCTAAAAATCTTAATCAACATCAACTCCTAAACAACTTTTATTACTTGCATTAACTCACTGCTATCACTGAACATCTTTTGATATCAGCTATTGGGAAAAGGATTCTTTCCAATATTTTTAATAATTGATAGAATAAAGTGTGATTTATCACCTTTGATTCTATGAGTGGAACCAAAAATAAATAAAAAAAAATAATAAATAATTAGATTAAACACTAGATACCATCTAATTTTTTTCACTGGAGAGGATCCACTCCTCAGCTATTGCTAACATCTTCTTTACGCAACTGAATTCTGCACATTTTACATTCTGCACACATGTCGCATACAAAAATCATGACACGTTGGATCCATACACACATGGATATTTTCTTTCATCCTCCATATCTTAAAATTTTTCATAAAATAATTAGTCAAAGGGCATGACACACATGTCAAGTGGAAGAGAAAACTAAAGATAAGAACGCATCTCAAGGCATGAATTATTTTTAATATTATTATTATTTTTTTTAGTTGTCCACGCTATTTCTCAGTTCAACAGGTTAGAACAACTTCAATACTAAAAAATAGAGTTCTTCTTCTGATATATAGGGACTCAATTACCATTGAAATGAAAAGAGAAAGAAAATTCTTCACGGGAATCAAAATTAAGAGTCCCTCTAAATAAAAACTTGCAACAACCAATAAAATCATGCCATGTGGTAAGTTAATAAAAAAATAAAAAATATATTAAATATATATATTAAATACTTATATATCTATTTAATTAATTATTTATATTAATTATTTAATAATTAATTATATTAAATTATAATTAATATAAATAATTATGTTAAATCAACATCAAATATCAAATATTATTTATATTGTTATATTAAATTATAATTAATTAAATTTATTTTACATAAAAAATAAATTTAATTTTTATAT
This sequence comes from Arachis ipaensis, assembly GCF_059453495.1. Classification (NCBI taxonomy): domain Eukaryota; kingdom Viridiplantae; phylum Streptophyta; class Magnoliopsida; order Fabales; family Fabaceae; genus Arachis; species Arachis ipaensis. Next base: position 156,475,177 of record NC_142440.1, on the reverse strand, counting down.
ATTATAAAATAACTTTTAGTTGGATTATTTATTTTTATTTATAAAATTTAAAATACTAATCAAATTTAAATTATTTATTTTAATATTTTATAATATTGAATTATTTTGAATTTATAAATTTAAATAATATTATTATAAAAAAAATAATAATTATATTAATTTTAATTACTTAATTAATTAATTAGGTAGGACCACAATAGGGATTAAAGTTAGTTCTTTTTAATGGAGAAGAGAGATTCATTGAATTCATATTTATTGGTTATGACGCAAAATCTGATGTGGAGTCACTTTTTATGACAGATGAGCCATAAATAGGGACTGAAATGAGTTCCCTACTGGAGATGGTCTTAAAGATTAATCCGTCGTGGATCAAAATTCTATTTAAAAATTTGACGTTAGCCAATAAATTACTACATATTCAAACTCTCAACACTCACTTAAATAAACGAATAAGGTAATGGCTCAACCAATCCAAATTAATTTTTAATTTTAGTATTATAATAATACCATAGGATTAGCTTCAACTTTCTTTTAAAAAAATCTAAGCGCCAGCCGCCACCAACTCAGCCATTGACTTTATCACAAATATAATAATTGTGTCTCAAGATTATTTTGTCTTATATATAAATTTAATTTTAATAGACGTCACTATTTTTTATATTAATTATACATAAATAATTATTCAAAAAGAATAAAATTATATAAAATTTTTTATATTATAAATACATCAAAATTAAAATTAATATATATATATAAAAGAATAACTTTGATTATTTTTAGGTATAAATAGTTTTTCTCCTTCTACATATTTTTTTCATTTTTCTTTCTCTACCTTGTTAATTGTCTTAATATCAACATCTCAGTTTGTTCATCAAACACGAATATTTGAATTCTTACTATAATTCCAATAAGAACACATAATGGTTCTCCAAAAATCATCCTCATCATCGTCATCATCAATGGTGTTTAAAGTGAGGAGGAACCCAGCGGAACTAGTGGCACCTGCTGGACCCACCCCCAATGAGCTTAAGCTTCTCTCCGACATTGATGACCAACAAAATCTACGCGCCCACTATTCAGTGGTTCAGTTCTTTCCTTATCAACCTTCAATGGCAGGGAAAGACCCTGTCCATGTCATCAGGGAAGCGTTGTCCAAAGCACTTGTGTTCTATTATCCACTTGCCGGAAGGCTTAGGGAAGGCCCTAGGGGAAAACTTGTGGTGGATTGCACTTCCGAAGGTGTACTGTTCATCCAAGCTGATGCCGATGTTACACTTGACCATTTTGGTGTTGACCCTCTGCCTCCATTTCCTTGCTTTGATGAGCTCCTCTTGGATGTTCCATTTTCTGATGATGGAATGATAAACTCTCCGCTGCTGCTTATTCAGGTAACACGTCTCAAATGCGGTGGTTTCATCTTTGCTATACGTGTGAACCACACACTGTGTGATGGATGTGGAATTGGTCAATTCATAAAGGCCATAGCAGAAATCTCCCAAGGTGCATCAAACCCTTCAATTCTCCCAGTGTGGTGTAGGGAGCTTCTTTGTGCCAGAGACCCACCAAGAGTCACATTCATCCACCATGAATACAAACAAGTACCAATTGACAATGATGATAAAACTGTCTTCTTAAAACCCTCCCAAGTTTCCTTCTTCTTTGGTCCCAAAGAGATTGATGCATTGCGGTGCCTCCTCCCTCGTCACCTTGCTCAATCGTCGACTACATTCGATATCCTCACTGCATGCTTGTGGCGTTGTCGTACAGCTGCACTACAATGGAACCCTAATAAGAAGGTTCGATTGATGTACGCTATCAACGCCCGTTTTGAATCTTGCAGGTTAAAATAACTAAGTCTCTGCACACTCCTTTTTATTAAATGAAGGTTACTTTTTTAATTGACTCTGTTGTATTTTGCTAATGCAATTTGTATGATAGGTTTAATCCTCCACTTCCTCAAGGTTATTATGGGAACGCTTTTGTGTTTCCTGCAGCAGTTTGCAGTGTTGGGATGCTATGCCAGCAGCCCTTGAGCTATGCGTTGGAGTTGGTGAAGGAGTCAAAGAAAAAAGCAACAGAGGAATATGTGCACTCTGTTGCGGATCTAATGGCCATTAAAGGAAGACCTGACGTTATTGTAGAAGGGTCTTTGTTAGTGTCAGATATCACAAAATGTGGATTTAGAGAAGTGGATTTCGGATGGGGTAAGGCTTTGTATTCCGGGCTAGCCGACACTGGTGGTCCAGAGGACATTCCCGGTGTCAGCTACTTTGTTCCACATACTAACTCTAAAGGAGAACATGGTAGGGTGCTTTTAATTTGCCTCCCAGAAGAAGCCATCAAAAGGTTTGAGCAAGAGCTTAATAGAATACTTCAGAGTTCAGATCAAGGATACTAAATGAAAATGTGATAAGAAGGTGCTAAGGCACAGCAGATTTTATAGTTTATAATTTGTAGTTAATAATTAGTTATTATTAGTGTTTTTAATGATATAAAATTTTTTTTTTGTTTAAGTGCTGATAAAATTTTAATAAAAGTGTTGGTTTTTTAGTCTTTTTTTTATATGATAAATGGAAAAATTTAAATGTAATGGCAAATATGAAAACTTACTTCCAGAAAATAATTATTGTCACATGGGCTATTGGAGTTAATTGGGAAAAACAAACCTCGAATAAAAAATGATAGCATGGCCAATGAAATAAAAAAAGATATTAAATAATTAAAATGATGCAATAAATAATTGTATTAAATGGTTTGTAACATTTTGCAAAATAATGCAATTTGTAACAAATAATAAATCATCATATTTGTTATGAATAAAAATCTATCCATTCTGCCAAAAAACAAAGCAAATATGAAAAGATTTTTAGTTTTTTGCTTCCATTATGGAGTTTATATTAGGTTTAATTACTCTGTTGTCCTTATAATTTTGCGAAATTTTTAATTAGGTCCCTATACTTTTTTCATTTCAATTGGGTTCTTATACATTAATTTTTTTTTTAATTTAGTCCTTATTAACGTTAAACGTCAAAAAAATGTTAGTGAATTGTGAAATTATTTGTATGCCCTTAGGGACCCAATTAAAAAGAAAAAAAGTATAGAGACCTAATTGAAAATTCGATAAAATTATAAATATTCAATAAAAGATATTCCTATAATCCCTATTCAATGATTCTACAACAAAAAAGACATTCCTATAATCCTTTTTATTTTGTCACTATCATTCTTTTGTTTATTTATATATAAATTATACCAAAAATACTTTCTCTTTTTTTTTAACTTTCAAAATATCTTATCTTAAGAACATACTAAAAAAAAGAAATTGGATAAAATAAAACAGAAATAATAGTAATAAATATATAAAATGAATTGTCAAAATTATCCCCAAAAATATAACAAATTAAATTTTATACAATACAACAAGATAAAGAATTTATTAACGTAACTTTTTCTAAAGAAAGAATTATATATCAGACAGAAGAGTATGTTCTCATTGCTTTGGACTCCACATGTTATTGATGCTTTAGTTCTCACTTTCTTCAAGTACCAGATACCTGCTCCAATTCCAAATGTCCCAGCAATCGAAATGCCAGTTATTGTTCTTGCAGATACAACACATTACCCTCATTTTCAACTTGAAAAAGTTTGCTATGAACAATAATCAATACACCACTTCAATTGGCAGTAACAACCTGTAATTACACGTGCCTCGTATTGTACTGTACAACATTATAATCTGTAAAATAACATACAAAATCCAATTCATGATCATTACTTTACTAAAAGGGCAGAATTATATTATTGAGGTTGTAAGATACATTTGCAATGAGTAGTGAAATTTTCATTCTCACAAAGGCACATGAAACTCTCTGTCTATATATCAAATCCACAAGTTCCACCTATTTTTCATTACTTTACCATTCTATTATATGATGATAAAAATATAACTAAAGATAAGGACATCAATCCACATAACACAATGGAGGGCAATTAAATAGATAAACATAAGCATGGTTCAACAGTATATACCTCAACTTTAATGGCTCTAAATCCGAATCTAAAATTCCCTTCAACTCCAACAAGTCAATTGGAACAAGCAACTGCAGCCACAAGTTTGCCTTGGAAATAGATAGACCAAGGATTACTCACTGCAGCAATAAACGCGATTTTAGAACCACTGTCAAACGGAATAAACCGTAAATTTGTCTTGAAAATCTCTCACGACCTGGGCAGCAGGATAGGGACCACGATCTCTGAGAGTTCTGTATGCCTCTATGACAATGATCAATTAAACTCATAATCAATTAATAATAGATAAAATACATAATCAGAACTCATAATCAATTCAACTCTCTCAAAGGCATTTAATCAAACACCTTATCTCCAATCTCACCTCTTTTCTTATTTCTAACATAATCAATTAATTACAGATAAAATACATAATCAGAATTCATTATCAAAATTTTTTAACCCAATCAAAACTAATTTTAGCAAACTAAGCTTCACAACTAGATCAATTGGTTCTCCTTGTCATTCAGGATGCTGGTTACCTAATCAAATAAAGTCAAATTACATACAACCAGCAACCAAAAATAAGCATAAGTAAAATTAGAGGTATTTAACAATCAATATTTCTCAACATTGTACCAGAAGCATTAGAATCAGGAGAGGATGCCGTTTGACTACTAGTTGTTTTAAGCATAACATTTCTCCCGTTCTTAGTGTAGTGGGAGGAAGACATTATTGAGAAGAATTATTACCCAACACAGACAGAAACCCACATGTTCATTTTACTCCCGATCTTTGCAATTCAAACAAATGAAAACCATCTGACTGATTTCCTTCCCACATGCCACCTGGTCCCTTCATCTCCTCCGATCCAACAGTTGAAAAACTAAAACAAAATTCAATTATCACCTGTTGTTGCAGAACCAGTCCAGACAGTAAAACGGAGTCGAGGAGTGGCAATTCGAGACAAGGCACCCGAGGCGCGGTGAGACAAGGCAGGACGAGGGAATGCAATAGGCAAGGCGGACGAGCGGAGCAGAACAGAGCACCCGTGGGCGACGCAGAGGGACGACGACCACCTAGCGACGAACGACGACGACGCCATGGAAGACGGCAGCAGAGTGCGATGGAGGAGAAATCCAATCGGGAACTTAGGAGAATAACTTAGGGGTAGTTAGAGTTCTCATATTCTGGGGGGACAAAATTGAAAGGGTATTTTTGGTATTTCAAAAAAATAGAGATGTTTTTAATTAGGTTTTTTAACCAAATTATGAGAATATTCGATTTTTTGATGGAATATTCTGTTATTTCAAACGGTTTTATGACGATAGGGACTAAATTATTTAATAAAATAATTTTTTAATAAAATTATTTAAATTATATGGTGAGATATTACATGATTCGAATTACGCATAGGGAAGTTCGAATTACTCTGATTCAAATTATATGATGAACAATTCGAATTCTATACAATACTCTTCTGCCCATTCTTGATAGCTCATGAATATTTTTTAATAAATTTATTTAAATTATACCACAAAAAATATTTTATTCTATGCAAAATAATTTAAAAATTGGCTTAAAAGATGTTAGAAGTACTATAAAAATTTGTAATGTCCTAATGACTTAGGACATTAAAGAAATACTCCACATAGTCACTAATAATTTAGAAATTAAAGAAAAAATATTTTTATCATGTATTTACCTAAATCACTAGAATATTACAAACTTTTATAGTACTCATAACATCTTTTAAGCCATTTTTTAAAATTATTTTGTATAGAATAAAATATATTTTTTAATTATTTTGTATGGAATAAAATATTTTCTTTCATTTCTAAATTATTATTGACTATGTAGAATATTTTATTTAAAATTTGAGTACATGCATGTATTTACCTAAGTTATTATAACATTACAAATTTTTATAGTACTCCTAATATTTTTTAAGCCATTTTTTTTAAATTGTTTTTCATAGGATAAAATATTTTTTGTAGTATAATTTAAAAAAATTTATTAAAAAAATTAATTAAAAAATATTCATGAACTATTAAAAATGGACAGAAAAGTATTGTATGGAATTCGAATTGATAGCTCATTAATATTTTAAAGAAGTCTCGTAATTAAATATTTTGTTAGCTTTTTTTTAACGTATGAAATAAAATATATTTTTTTAATTTTTAAATTATTAATTTTTTTAATAAATTTTTTAATAAATTTTTTTTAATAAATTATTAATTTTTTAACAGCATAATTCAAATTATACCATGAATTATTGTGTGTGTAATTCGAACCAAGCTAGTTCGAATTATGTGTGTGCATGTGTTTGTGTATAATTCGAACCAAGCTGGTTCGAATTATGTAGAAATAGAGTTCGAACCAAGCTGGTTTGAACTACATATAAACGTACATTGGTGGATTCATGAAGCAATTTTCGTTTTGGCTTATTCATGTAAATTATTTTCTCCCTTGACTTATTTTTGTTTTTTACCCAATTTTATATGTATTTAATTACATAATATTACATTAATAAAAAAAAATATTTTTAAAAACACAAATCATCTAATAAATTAGAGATTATTGGACATATTAGGAATATTATTGGCCAAAATAATACTAGGTAGTATTATAGACAATAAATAAAAGATGATTTTTTTAAAATTTATGGTAATTTTATGGGTTATTTACCCTTACTTAGGTGTTATCATTGTAACACCCTAAGTTATATCCTATCTTTGAGGGTCTTTAAATAAGGTGCCACACTCGATAGAGAAAGAGACTGAACTTTATCGTTATGTAAGGAAGGGAGGAAGTGCGCGTGAAGAGGAAAACAAGTAGTACTAAAACGATAATAAATATGAAATAATAAACTTATCCATGAGTACGGTTCAAAATAAAATGCTTAGAGGTAATTAAACAAAGAAAAGAAACTAATATGTCCTAACTAATTTCGTCGAAGAAGCTCCCATACTTGTGTCATATCCTATCCTTGATCAGGACCCTTCAGTTATTCACGAATCGAGGTATCAGTGGTTTTCCTCCAACATCTTTTCGCGCAGTGAAGATCTGGTTCCGTTGTGTGGGATGAACTAGGACTTGACGGCAGCTGGGGTTCTCCTTACACGAACTCTCGACCTAAGTAGATAGTTTGGATAACGGTAGTCGTGGTCGTAACTACCCACGCGCTGCTTTGAGGGGGTCATACTCAGAAGTTACCTTCGGGGGCATTGCGTCGTCTCTATCTGCTGTGCCATGTTCCTCTGGAGACAGTATGGTAAAAGAAAAAGGGATGAGAACCTAACGTCTCAGTAGGAGTGCTATGCAACACCTCCATATCTATCTCCATCCCACGTGCGGAATTTTAAAAGAAAGTCGTACGATATGACATGTAATATGTACCTCTTGTAAAGCGTAAAACATATAGGTAAAAAGGAAAGAACATAGAAAGAATAGAAGGATAACATCTTAAGTAACATCAACATATTCATAAATAAATCTTAAAAAAACATAAAAAATCAAACTCATTCATGCTTTATCCTTTCTTAACTTATAATTTTTATGGAAGGTATTGAGCTCAAACCGGTATAAAATGAGAGTCCCCTTCCCTTAACGAAGGTTCTTATCTCGAATGTCTTGGCGATCACCTTCCTTTATCGAAAGATCATTTCAATCGATCACCCTCCCTTACCGAGGGATCATCTCGATATCTTGTCTTTGGGGGTCACCTTCCCTTACCGAAGGATCATTCCTCAGTTTAATTTACAATTAGGTTTGTTTAAACATACACGAGAGAAAAATCATATAAGAAGAGATCATGCAAGAAAATGGACAATTATGATGATAAAGGGATATATGAAAATCATGAGACTCTAGCATATGTATGGATTTTCTAATTAAAAGATCTTGGTAATATAATAGCATGGATTGAAAGAGGTCATATCAAAGTACAGAAAATAGGGCATTTTAAATAATTGCACAAAATATTAAAGAAGTTATGTATTCTCGATCCTAAAGGAATAATATAATGGTGCAAACGATCATATAAGCGTACATAATAAGAATAGGGTATATTAAATATTTGAATAAAATATTATAAGAAAGCATGTACTCTTAACCTTAAAGGAATAATGATATAAGAGATCACATAAATGCACATAATAGAATAGGATATATTAAATATTTGAATAAAATATTAAGAAAGCATGTACTCTTGACTTTAAAGGAGTAATAATAACATAATGATATAACAGGTCACATAGATGCACATAATAGAATAGGGTATATTAAATATTTAAATAAAATATTATAAATAATAATATAATAATATAAGAGATCACATATATGCATATAATAGAATATGGTATGTTGAACAAGACATTATAAGAAGGTATGTACTTTTGGCCCTAAGGGAATATTAATAATATAATAATATAGGGGATTGAATAAGCATTAAAGAAGGCATGTACTCTCGACCTAAGGGAATATTAACAATATAATAATATGAAAGAGCATAAAATGAGTATAGTAAATAGTTGAATGAACATCATAAGGAGACATATACTAATGATTCAAGAAGACATGAATGACATGATGGACAAACATGATCAACATGAATAAATGATGAGTGAAAGATAATTAATGCCATGATAACATTCGTGAATGGAAGAAAATAAAAATGGAACATAACACATGCCAAGCATTAAAAAAATATAATTCCCTACTCTTTTTCCTAATGCTTCTTCGAGCTTGCCTCTTGTGTTTGCACACAGAATATTATTTCTTTGTAGAGAGAGAAGTGAGAGGATTAGTATTTGAGAGGAGTGATTTTCTACTTATGGGTGCTCCCCTATTTATATACATTTGGGGATAGGGTGGTTGGGATATTTTAAATTTTAAATGGAGGGTGATTACTAGGTTCCTATCCATAAATTCAAAATTCTAAGCTTATCTTCTAACTGATTTTCAAATTTCGAATTTAATTTTGTTTCTAGAAGGGGTGGTTGTTACATTATCACCCCCATAAAAAAAAAGAATTTGTCCCCAAATTCTACATCCTAATTTGGTCGATAAAGGTTATTAGTAGGATGCATAGTGATTTGGACATGGGTTAGCTAATCTTACTAGTAACGGAGAGAGATATGAACGAAAGAGAAGCACCAGTATCATCTAGGATGGTTAAAAGATTCCATTAATTGTACATTTACCCTCGATTCGATCTTCCGACTCGTGGACTTCCTCGCTGCTGAGGGCAAAGACTCGCCCTTGACGCTGTGGTGGATTGGCAGGGGGTGGAAGGACTGCTGGGCATTTCCTGGCGATATGCTACGGCTGAAAACACTGGAAGCAGACATTTTGTCCGGCAAGGCACCTACCCCTATGTTGCTTCCCACATGAAGCACACTCCTTGAGTTCGGTGGTCTTTGGTGAGGCATCAGTGGGAGGTTTCTGGCGATCCGTGCCCTGTTGAGGTTGCCTTCCTGTAGGTTTCTCAAGAAAGACCTTCTTCTGCGGTGGCTGCTGAGATGATTCTTGATTAAGTTGCCTTTTCTTGAAAGCCTCACTTCTTTCCAACACTAGTTTTTTGGTGCATTCTTCGATCACTTGGCACTTGCTAACGAGGGAGGAGAACTCCCAGATTTCCAGTGGGGCTATAGCGGTTAGGACTTCTGCCCTGAGCCCTCCTTGATACTTCATACACTTCCACTTTTCATCTGGATTAGCCTTATACATGGCGGAAAATTTGCAGAGTCTCTTGAACTTCTCTGTGTACTCTGCAATACTCATCCTATCTTACCTCAGCTGAAGAAACTCCATCTCCTTGGACTCTCGAACAGAAAGGGAAAAGTATTTCTTGTAGAAAGCTTCTTTGAAGGTAGCCCAACTGATATCTGTTCCGGCATCCTCCAACAACCGTCTTGCTCCATCCCACCAGAACTCGGCATCAGCTTTGAGCATGAAGGTAGCGTAGCTCACTTGCTGCTCCTCAGTGCATGGAAAAATTGTGAATACCTTTTCCAATTCTATCAGCCATTCTTCTGCCATATCAGGGTCGAGGGCTCTACGGAACTCAGGCGGACCAATCTTCTTGAAGTCAGCAAAAGTTGTACGGGTCTGTCCCACCTCCAACCTGGAAATATTGGGATCCTTGTCCCTAGTGGATAGTTGTTGGACCATCAGAGTGGTGGCTTGGGCCTGCTCCTTCATTGCCTTGGCCATCTCCTTCATGTGCTTTGCTAGGTGTGATGAGCTCGAGCTCGAGCCACGTGGGCGTCCACGGCTTGCCATAGGTTTCTTGTTCAAGGATAACCATAGGGAGAAGTTTTATTAGTCATACCTCATAAGATAGGATCCCTAAGATCGACTTTGCTCTGATACCATTAATGTAACACCCTAAGTTATATCCTATCTTTGAGGGTCTTTAAATAAGGTGCCACACTCGATAGAGAAAGAGACTGAACTTTATCGTTATGCAAGGAAGGAAGTGCGCGTGAAGAGGAAAACAAGTAGTACTAAAACGATAATAAATATGAAATAATAAACTTATCCATGAGTACGGTTCAAAATAAAATGCTTAGAGGTAATTAAACAAAGAAAAGAAACTAATATGTCCTAACTAATTTCGTCGAAGAAGCTCCCATACTTGTGTCATATCCTATCCTTGATCAGGACCCTTCAGTTATTCACGAATCGAGGTATCAGTGGTTTTTCTCCAACATCTTTTCGCACAGTGAAGATCTGGTTCCGTTGTGTGGGATGAACTAGGACTTGACGGCAGCTGGGGTTCTCCTTCCACGAACTCTCGACCTAAGTAGATAGTTTGGAGCATGGTAGTCGTGGTCGTAACTACCCACGTGCTGCTTTGAGAGAGTCATACTCAGAAGTTACCTTCGGGGGCACTGCGTCGTCTCTATCCGCTGTGCCATGTTCCTCTGGAGACAGTATGGGAAAAGAAAAAGGGATGAGAACCTAACGTCTCAGTAGGAGTGCTATTCAATACCTCCATATCTATCTCCAGCCCACGTGCGGAATTTTAAAAGAAAGTCGTACGATATGGCATGTAATATGTACCTCTTGTAAAGCGTAAAACATATAGGTAAAAAGGAAAGAACATGGAAAGAATAGAAGGATAACATCTTAAGTAACATCAACATAATCATAAATAAATCTTAAAAAAACATAAAAAATCAAACTCATTCATGCTTTCTCCTTTCTTAACTTATAATTTTTATGGAAGGTATTGAGCTCAAACCGGTATAAAATGAGAGTCCCCTTCCCTTACCGAAGGTTCTTATCTCGAATGTCTTGGCGATCACCTTCCCTTACCGAAGGATCATCTCGATCGATCACCCTCCCTTACCGAGGGATCATCTCGATATCTTGTCTTTGGGGGTCACCTTCCCTTACCGAAGGATCATTCCCTCAGTTCAATTTACAATTAGGTTTGTTTAAACATACACGAGAGAAAAATCATATAAGAAGAGATCATGCAAGAAAATGGACAATTACGATGATAAAGGGATATATGAAAATCATGAGACTCTAGCATATGTATGAATTTTCTAATTAAAAGATCTTGGTAATATAATAGCATGGATTGAAAGAGGTCATATCAAAGTACAGAAAATAGGACATTTTAAATAATTGCACAAAATATTAAAGAAGTTATGTATTCTCGATCCTAAAGGAATAATATAATGGTGCAAACGATCATATAAGTGTACATAATAAGAATAGGGTATATTAAATATTTGAATAAAATATTATAAGAAAGCATGTACTCTTAACCTTAAAGGAATAATGATATAAGAGATCACATAGATGCACATAATAGAATAGGATATATTAAATATTTGAATAAAATATTAAGAAAGCATGTACTCTTGACTTTAAAGGAGTAATAATAACATAATGATATAATAGGTCACATAGATGCACATAATAGAATAGGGTATATTAATTATTTAAATAAAATATTATAAATAATAATATAATAATATAAGAGATCACATATATGCATATAATAGAATATGGTATGTTGAACAAAACATTATAAGAAGGCATGTACTCTCGACCTAAGGGAATATTAACAATATAATCATATGAAAGAACACAAAATGAGTATAGTAAATAGTTGAATGAACATCATAAGGAGACATATACTAATGATTCAAGAAGACATGAATGACATGATGGACAGACATAATCAACATGAATAAATGATGAGTGAAAGATAATTAATGCCATGATAACATTCGTGAATGGAAGAAAATAAAAATAGAACATAACACATGCCAAGCATTAAAAAAACATAATTCCCTACTCTTTTTCCTAATGCTTCTTCAAGCTTGCCTCTTGTGTTTGCACACAGAATATTATTTCTTTGTAGAGAGAGAAGTGAGAGGATTAGTATTTGAGAGGAGTAATTTTTTACCTATGGGTGCTCCCCTATTTATATACATTTGGGGATAGGGTGGTTGAGATATTTTAAATTTCAAATGGAGTGTGGTTACTAGGTTCCTATCCATAAATTCAAAATTCTAAGCTTATCTCCTAACTGATTTTCAAATTTCGAATTTAATTTTGTTTCTAGAAGGGGTGGTTGTTACAATCATCACCGCCATTGATCAAAAAAAAAATTTTAAAGCTTTATTAATTGATTCATTAAATATTTTCACACTGCATTGTATTCTATGTTATTTACATTATACCACATAACGTATATGTATTCCAATATGAATGAGTGCAATGTGCAAATAGTTGAATTTTATCAAATATTTCAAAATTAAGAAGTTTTATTGAATTAGTCAAATCCAAACCCTCGTTGGAAGACCCCCTGCTTCTTCCTCTACCTCATGCGTCTGTATGCTTTGGTGACTCACCGGTAGGGTTAAGCTAATCTTAAACCCTCGAAGATGCTGCCTCATTCTTCTTCTTCTAGTGGCGACTCACTGCAAAACCCTATCGAAATATCCTTGTAAGGCCCACTGCTTCTTCTTCTATCTAATGCATTTTTATTTTTCGGTGACTCACCGGCAAGGGTAAGTTCATCCTCGAATACCCTTCCCACTGGTTCTTCTTCTAGCTCATGCATTTCTTTTTTTCGGTGACTCACCGGCAGGGTTAAGTTTTATCGAATCCCTCAAATTAAAGACCGTAACTTGTCCCCTCCCTGGCCAGGAACCGGCAACCGGAATCTAAAACCCTCTCCAAAAATCCTTGTAAGGCCTACTGCTTCTTCTAGCTCATGCGTTTGTATTTTTTCAAATTTCACTACCAATTTTGCATTATTTGTTCTGTTACTCACTTTCTATAATCACTGTTCATGGAAGAATATTGTTTCAATTTCGAATACAGTAGTTGATCATAGTTGTTCATGGTGGTGTTAAATGTTAATTAGATTGATGGCCACTGATGCATGCTCCTCAAACACGAGACGAAGCAGAGGTGGAGACGGCGAACAACACGAACTCAAAGCTGGATATGCAACCTCATGTTCGCTGCAACTTGGGGATGTAAAAGATGGTATGGCCCCAAAATGCTTCTGCAAAAAATATACCATCTGTTACATGTCGAAGACAAGCACCAACCCGGATAGACTATTTTTTGGATGCCCGTTGCTAAAGGTAAGCAAGCAATTCTTCATGTATGCGTACTAAATTTATGCTAAAATTGGGTTAAATTTTGAATTTTTGGAATGGAGGTTTAGATTATAGATTTTGGTGATTTTGCCTGGCTCAAGTTGTTGTGGATGTGATTTTGAATTGTTGAAAATGGCTTGACAATTGGATATAAAAATAATTTAATTCCATTAGCAGTTTGCTGTTGAATTGGGTTGATTTTGTATATGATTTGATATTGGAGCTAGTTAATTTTGAAGAACGATTGAGAATTGGAAAAAAGTTGATTTATTGGAAATAGACCTACCAGATTAATACATTGATTTTGACATGATTTGACATCGAACCTGATCTGATATAAAAAATTGTTTAAAAATTAGAAAGAATTTTTGAAATTTAGAGTTTAGGGATTAATTACAGTGATATATGTGGATTAGATTGAATTGGAGTGTTTTGTACCACCATACATTCATTGTGTTCTATTCGATTTAGGTGACACAACCACATTGCAAATTCTTTGTGTGGGTTGATGACCACATTGTAAGAGTCAGAGGGGTGGAGCCAACAAGGGCATTGGGTGACAGCAAGCCGAATGATGTTGAAGAACATTCGAGACTGGAGAACTTAATTGCTGATGTAGAGGAAATAATAGTAAACCTAGAGAAAATATTGAAGAAAAAGAGTAGAGAAGCAGAGTTGAAGAAAAAGAATAGAGAAGCAGCTGTAAGAGAGAAAGAGGCTTCATCAACAAAGTCGAATGATTAGATCAAAATCAGAAGCACAAGCACCTCTAATAGGTTCAGAAACTTAACAATAATTTCCATCTTTGTTCTGTTTGTCGAAGACAAGACCATGACATCATTATTAAATTACTGTAGGGTGACGAAAGATCAATGATGATTCTTTGTTTGGAGATAGTTTGAGGCAATTACGTTATCTATGATAGTTTGTGAATTTTTCTTTTCAGATGTAAAGACAAAACTGTTTGAAAATTTAAAAAAAATTGTGATGTGGTTTCATGACATAAACTTTCTTTGACAAAGGTAAGAGGGTTGGAAATTGATTATGTATATAGTGACGTGTTCTTTTTTTACCTATATATATATATATGTGTGTGTGTGTGTGTGTGTGTGTGTGTGTTATTGTATATATTTTTGAGTTGTGAGTTAGGTATCCAAGTTCATCTATAATTTCAATAGCATATAAAGGCTATTATCTTTTACTAACTTGTCCAAATACCAGAAATAATATTTTTTCAACTGACTTGAAAACTTAACATTGCAATTATCTGATAATTTAATGTTTTACAATTCTGTAAGAGTAGCAAGAAAAAATTTGATAAAATAGACAGATTATTTGGTGACCCCATGACATAAATCATCTAGTCACCACAATAGATAATTGACACTCGAATGGGGTCTTCATTACTCTAGTATATCACCAAATGTGTCAACGATTTGTTTTTCTTCCGATATAGTAATATTCAATGAGTGTATAGCTTATTGCAGGTCTTACTATGTAAGGGTTAGGTTGGGTCATCGTCCAACATAGTAGTGGTATCGACAATTGTTTTCATGACACCTGTGGTCATCATGTAAGTTTATTTTCTAACTTATTTCAAGTAGTTTCTTAAATGCTTGTTTATATATCGTCATTTTTTGTGGAATCGTGTTACATAGTAAGGTATAGATCGAATTTTATGTGCATAGTAAGATAAATTATATCAACCGTGTCGATTCATCATCATCCCCATTGAATTCTTGTTAGGAATTAAGGTGTAATATAGTTGAGGAGTTGGTATTCCATATTTTTCTCTCTAGTGTTAGTTACTTTAATTAAGGGAACATTTAGTCTTTTTGACATGCTTGGGATTGGGCTCGGTGAACTAACCTGAAAAAATATTTATTTTTTGGTAGTTTAAGTCACTCTAAAAGTAAAGTGGGCTACCAACCAAATGAGCTAGCTACAAAAAAAAAAATTAATGTACATGAGTAGAGAATTCAGCAAGTGGCTTAATGCAGCAAGTGGCTTGAAACCGGTTAAGCCGTACTTTTCTGGAATTTTAAGCCCAAGTAAAGTGCAATATGTTTCTCCAGGTAACTATTTTATCCATTCATGTATATGTCTAGTAATTGCAGCCACTTATCCTGCTCATTTTTTGTTTGAATACCATTTTTTGGTAGAATATTCTCGTAAAATGTTTGTTGGTTAGTTGAGTTTGATACATAGTTTGTCTATGTTAACTTGATATTTGTCCTCTAATCTATATACTAGGATGGTTAGGAATAGAATAACACCATTATAAATCACCTATAATAGAAGAACACTACAGGACACATCGAATTAGATAGAATGAAGTTGTTATGTAACCATTTCTTTTAGTTATACGGTCTTTAAACCAATGTAAAATATACACAACAAGTGAATTAATTAAAAGTTAAACTCAAATCAAGCAATCGATTCGATAAAAAAATTAGAAGTAACGAATATTATATCAAATAATTAAGAAATAAGATATCCAAAAAATAACCACACAGATGTCCAATCAGAAGATTTAACATAGATGTTCAATAAAGTTGCACAATACATTAAATCCAACTCTCACTTATTTCTACACTAGAAACATTTCTTCAAAATACTTGAGTGTAGACCTAACTGTTATCAGGTGTGGCATTTCTAGGGTTTGCCAGGCTCTCCTCACCAATAGATTTCTAGTTTCATGTTCAATGTCATATTCTGTCAACACAAGTTCTCTGTACCTGGAATTGATGAGTAACTCTCTTTTCTTTGAATTGTTAACTAACAGAATTAGATTATCATCCACAAATAGTATTGAATTTTCCCTGATGCTTTGACTCCTAAACCTGTAGTATTGCTCTAATATTTTGTTTCTACCAACATCCTCATTCAAGTGCCAAATTGAGGCGACATAACCAAATTCATTGTGTGTATGAGCGATGAGTGCAAGTTTGTCCTTGTAGGCTAGTAAATTGTGAACGGTATATATTGCACCTATTGGAATAGAGACCTTGCTAAAGGATTCATGTTCGATACTGTAACATAAAATAGACTTGGGTGTAGCATAACTATCTCCTGTAACAGTAATCCAATGTGCATGACCGTTATGAAAAACAGAGTTAGCGTCTACTTTTTCGACACCAGGCAGACAATTAACAGCGTGAAACCATGTAGAACGCATTGAACAATATCTAGAGAAAAAAACGTAGGCATTAGCTATGTCCATTTTGCACATATGTATGATGTTGTATACATCTGTATTTGGGACATAACCGAAACCATAAATTGGAAAATATGACCTACCGTGGTCCCTGTGGGGGTCTGAAATTTTTCTAGAGCATTTTGTCGTTGAATTCCATACCAGAAGTGATGTGTCGTCTTGGTCCCAGGAGAACTTGAAACATATGTTACCGTTTGACACTCCGACAATACGAAACCACCCATGGATGCCAACTCCGAAAGGTTGCTGAACATGCACTTGTTCTCCCGAAAATGCATTCAATATAACTAGTGAATCTGAACCCATTAACAGTAGTGAGTATCCAACATGAAACAAGACATGTTGATCTAACACAATCTACCTTCGCATGTGTTGTATGCATGTCTCTAGTTGGCTAAGGCATTTGAGCCAGAATTTAGTTAAGCACATACATCTCCCTACAACTTTGGCACTGCTTTGCAAGAAGATTTCTTGCAACAGTTCATCCGGAATAACTGGTAACAGAAGATAATTTAGTTTGAATTCACTCATTTTTTCTCTAGGCACGGTTGGTAGTGTTGTTTTTTGCTATGTCAATGTTTGATGTAGTTTATTTGCTTGAAGTCCATGGTTGTTTTATAAGGAATGAACTTAAAAGTATCTAAGAGATTAATTGTGTGAGATGTTGCATCCAATCAAAATTGAGTTGGAAGAATTTATTCTCGACTACTAACGTTTTTTCTTCGCCTATGCGAGCACATATTAATTCTGTGGGAGTTCCAATATTCTTGTTTCAATTATCTTTGATTTTTTGTTTTTAAATTTTGCACTGGCTAAAATGTTTTCTTGTTGAATAGAAATGCATGCAAATGACTTCTATTTATTTCCTGCATGTGTCTTTATTTTGCTATGTGAGTTACTAATCGGACCTGCATATTAATTTAGTTTTCTTTTTAACTTGATTTCCAAAATTTCTTTAAATAACAGTAGAGGGTATTATTACTTTCTCGTGTTTTTTATTTTTTAAAAAAATTGTAGATCCAAATTCACAATTTCTAATAAATTGTATGGTCCAAGTACAACATCACACCTTTATAACCCGTCATCCTAAAAATACCATTTCACTCTCAATATAATAATTTTTGCAGATTCTGTTCACTCTTTAGAATAATTTTGCATTGCCTAATTAGGTTGTTACCATTGGCACTCAATCATCCATGTAGCCCCTAAATACCACAATCTTGTCTTGCACATGAAAAATCCTTTTGTTAAAATCATTTCTTATCGTTTTTGGACTTGTCAAATTTTTTTCACCATCAAATAGCTTGTATGACAGTTAATATTTTTTTTATAATAATGGACCCAAAGATCATTGTGGACGTCTGATATGTAGAATAACTATAATCGCCTTACTTGTACAAAAAAAAAAAACTTTAATGGCCGTACACTTCTTAGCCCCAATACTACTTGCAAAAAATCAGAGTACGCAAAATATGGCGTATAGGAGTAAGCCAAAACCACATTTTTTATAACATGACAATTTACATTAATAAAGCCAAAGTTATCAAATATACTACGAACCCAATAATTCTATAACATATTGTCCACAAAATTAAATATATACAAGAAGTTAGTCACAAAAACCCATCGAAATATTTCTACAAAACATGAGTGCATAATAGATTATTAACAATTCTAGATAATGATATGCTGGTCTGACCTGTGGTTATCCCTGGTTGACGGATGACTTGGAAGAATCAGACGACTCGGAAGAATCAGACGAGGCAGTTCCTCGCTTCCTCTTGTTAGGTCCAACCACTGCCATGCCCCCTTGTTGACGATTGTTGATCCTGTAATAAAGTAAATGAATGAATATATAAAGAAAGAGTGTTAAATTAACTCGCTAAGTGCATGAATATTTGTTACTTAGACTGTTGACTACCCGGTGGTCACTGTTGTTGTCTCTAACAGTGCAACCGTATAAACCTATTGGTCTCGAAGGCACTTAGCTGTGCTTCCTTGTTGAAGTGTGCTCTGCACCGAACCGCCAGCCATTGTATGATTTGGTCAGGTAACACCTTTGAGGCATATAGTTCGTCAACCACTTTGGGCGTTTCCTCGTTATGATTATTGTCCCATACACTCATGGAGAAGATACCCCAACAAACGTAACTCAGTTCCACAATAAGCAATGGAGATGGTCGATAGAGAGATCTTATCCTTCCTATGTTCGATCCTTTAATCCAGAACTTATCACCCTCTCTCTTGGGGTTGATATGGAGACAGTTGTCTTGAGTGTCTATGAAATAGAGATCAATGATTGTGAAGAAAGAGAAGTGCCTTACAATGTGCGGAGGAAACTGAATATCATCCTGTGGTAAGAAAAATACAGTAACTAGTCAGATAAATGTTGAAACATTAGTTTCAGAAAAGAAAAAGAAGAAACCTATGTAACGTATTACATAAACTTACATCTGTTGTGAATATGATAAACACGTAAGTCTGGTCAGCGAATCTTCGTAGTTCCTGAATGCATTAACGTAACTAGCCAACAGGAACAAAGAAATGAATATTCATAAAGGTTACATGAAGACAACATGTAAGCCAGACGCTAATGTGTGTGGAACTATATTTGATCAAAGTATATAACTTATTTAGATGCTTACCGGAATGATGGGTCTATCATTGGTTCACGATGTAGTCATCAGTTGCTGTTGTTCCTCGATGGACAGGCCACGAGAGTGAAGTAGAAGAAAGTGTATGTTGTTGTATCAACTAATGTTGGTAGGAAGTGATGTTACGCTTTTAATGAGGATAGACCCATGCGACGTATCCTTTGCATTGGAAGTCGAGAGGGACATGAACAAGCCACCCCTTAGTAAACGAATCGTTTCGAAAAGGTAAATAGAATTTTTACTCCAATATTAATCAATCATTTGTTGATAATCGTTGCCCAAAATATAATTTATATGCTCCAGCCTTTGGACACTGGTGAACGTATACTTTCTAAAGAACAGCGAATCGTTGTTTAAATTCCCAATCAAATAGTTTATTACCGCATTGGCATCCTCGTTTTTTACTTTTGATCTACGATAACGATCAATGTAGTTGTACAAATCTTTGCATGTGAAGCCAGCATGACGATATCCACCCTTCTGGAATGCAATATATCTCATGATATGGCACGTCTTGACACCAAAATTATGAAGATTTTTCACTTGGACTTTATCAGTAACAGTGAGACGATGATTGGTTGGAACGAGATGCGCAAATTGGGGGGCGTCAAATCGTGGTTGTGAGATTCCACAAAACATGATACCTTTCATCTACCACAGCCGTAGTCAACCTTTACCTTGAGCCGAGATGGACACTTGGTTCGCGTGAGTGACATTGCCTCCTTTGATCTATTATCCAAATCAATATATCTCATGTTCCTCCAGCCCTCCTTATTGCAAACAAGTTGTCTGCAAATGATTTTACCTTCCTTATCCCTCATGACGTCATCCTTCCTCATTACGAAACCATGCCAATAAGCATAAGCATTATAAAATTGGCAAGCCTTATCCTCTGTCCTAAACTCCAGGTTCTAAACATCCTCCACCATTAAATTTGCTATTCTTTTTACACCACAATCTTGTTCACTCTTGCTAGTAGAATCCAACAAATCAACATCGTCATCTTTAGCATCATCTTGTGCATTCGGTTCATAATCGAAATCATCACCCAAATCATTATCAGAATCATTCTTAACATCATGCTCGTTTGTGGACATAATTTTAACCCTGCCAAAATCCAAGTTGATGACAAAAAATGTAATTAAACAGAACCAAAGGCAGCAACTACAGGAAGCTAACCTAAGCTACAGGTACAATTATCGAAACCAAACCCATTTAAACTAACCCAATTGTTTACGAGTCTAGTATAAGGTTTTAATTTCAATGCCCCAAACTTAACCACATCATAGAACTGGATAATGTGACTTAAATTCCAAATTTCAGAGTAGCAACCCAATACCTTAAACAGAGAAACGTTGAAAAGACAGAGACTTTTATCAAAATTAAACTACTCTGGATTAATAAAAAAAACTTAATCGGACATACCTTGATGATAAACAAAAGTTGAGCTTGAATGAGTAAAATTGAACTACTAGAGGAAGGTGACCTTACTTAATCTGCCGCACCTAATTTGAAGGCGGCTGCAAAATAAGGATGATAAATCAGCTTCCACCTGCCACAGTTTCGTCACAAGCAGAAATTTAGCTACTAGGATAACAAATTTTACTGCTGGAGCCACATTAGCATTCGACCTCTCCTCAGTTGACGTCAATGCCTAGCCGACGGAACTAGAGTACCAGTTCCGGCTCCTGTAACTTGAAAGAGATAATGCTTGCTAAATGGACCTTGGGTTGATTAATGAAGTCCAAAAAATGAAAAAATGGTTGGGTACTATGGAGGCTATACGTTTTCCAAGTTCTCAGATATGCATGTTGAATTTCAGGAACAGATGGAGGGTATTTAAAAAAATAATTTAGAGATTAGAAATTATAATTACAAATGTTCTCCTATACATTATACAGTATGTATATACACTAGCTAATGTAGTATGCTTATGTTATAGGTTTATTAAAAACTTTGACTATCACAGTTCATTATTTAATGAAGCTTTGAAAACTTTTTTTTGATTAATGGCTGTGATGGTGACACCTAAGCAAAGGTAAATAACCCATAAAATTGCCATGGATTTGAAAGAAATAACCTAAATAAAAATACATGATCAATAATATTTGTATTTATAAAAAAGTGTGAATCACTCTCCAAACTTACTTAATTGATACAATTAATTTCTTTTTATAACTATCTTCTCGTCATTTAATTACACTAAAAGTCAATTCTAAATTTAATATAAATTAAATCTCAAAAAATACTCTTTCATTATCATTACATTCATACTTCTATAATTTTTTTTACAAATAAAAATTTTAAATTTTAATATTTTTAATTCTAAAAAAATATCAAATCATCTCAATACATTTTGTAAAAAATAAAAACATCTTAAATTTGATTAGTCTTTATTTATTAAAAATTAGAAACATCCAAAATTATTATTTTTTGACCTGCAAAATAAAATAATAAATAATAAATTAACACTAATTCATTAATTATAGATATTATATGTTTAAATTTATAAATGTTATACATATAAAATTATGGATGTTAAATTAAAAAATTTTAACAAATTCTATTATACAACTCATATTTTATATATAGACTCTTAGAAAATAAAAAATAAATAAAAATTAAGAAATAAATTTTTAAAAATAATTATTAACTCATTATATTAAAATTAATAAATAAGTATATATATGAATATTAAATAACATTCATAATTTCATGCATATGAGTAAATTTATCAATTGAATAAATTAATTTAAGTATTTGATATTTTTAAATTCAATTATGATCAAATTTAAAAATATGTGTTAAAAAATCAGAAGAAATTATTATTCCATTTTAAAAAATATGAAAAATATTACGTAAATGAGACAATAAATTAGTTATTACAAAAAAATTAAAATTAATGACAATTAAAATTAAAATTACTCCAATCTCTCTATAATATTACATAGGTGCAGTAAAATAATAAAAAATAATAAATTACTGATTATAAAAAAAATCAATAGACATTAATGACATTTAAAGTATATTATTATGATTAGTTTTTAATACAATAATATATATAAAAATTAAAGTATAAAAAATTTTATTAATATATGATATATTATATCCTAATAGTTAAAAATATAACGTGATAAGTTGAGTGATAAGAGAATAAAATAAAAAATTAAAATATAAAAAATTATACAAATAAATTTACATTAAAAATTTTTTAACTAATTATGATCGGATTATTTTAATTTTCAAACTTTTTAAAGCTAAGCTAATAAGAATTACTCTGCCTAGCTCTCTTTTGGATGTTGCACGTGACGTGTGTGAAGAAAATAAAAGCTCACATTTGAAAAAATTCTCCTAGATCGACCAGCCTTGGCTAATATATAAAGAACAAGTCAACGATCGAGTAGTAGTAATAGGCTATCCAAATTGGTCATAGTACATGCACATAATTGCTACCTTTGTTTACAAGTACAACTGTATTAGACTATAAGATAAAAATACAGGAATATAAAATTATGTTTAACAATAAAATATTGATAAAGATATTATATTTTAATTAAGATGTTAAATTAATATATTTGTGTTCATTTTAATAGAAAATATATAAAAGTACAATTTATTATTTTTATTTTTATTTTTTTATTTTTATTAATTTTTTATAAGTTTTTTTTATTTTTATATAAAAAAATAAATTAAATTTTATAATTTATTATTTTTTATATTTAATTTATCATCAAATAAAATATAAAATATTTTTTTATTTTTATTTTTTGTGTCTTACTTATTTTTAATATTATATTTTGTCCTACTTTCAAAATTAAATACAATTTATTTGTGTAGTGATGCATGATATAGTGTCTATTATTATAATAATTACGGTGGTTATATAATTTTTAAAATATTTTTTATTATTTGATAATATTTTTAAATTTTAAAGATATAAATATTACCAAAGTATAGAAAAATGTAAGTTGAATGGGAAGAGAGAAGAACATTATCAATACTTAAGATTGTCAAATAGGTAGTTTGATCCGTTTATGTCAGCCTATTTAAATTACAAACTTATACGAGCAAACCAATTATATATCAAATATATATGAGTTTCGACAATATAAATTTGATCTATTTAAGAGAAGCCCACAAAATAAACGAGTCAATCCATTTAATTTTTTAAGTTAATAAACAATTTTAACTTTTAAAAAAAATATTTTTGGCTAAATATCAATTCTGGACCAAATTTTTTCTAAATTAAGCCACACATTCAATTCAAAATTTGTATGGCTAGTAGTGTTAGAATGCAGTATTAAGTTTTTATTGATTTAATTTACTAGGGTGTGCCATATTTGTGGCTTACAAATTATACTTTGACCGGTAACATCAATACAAAACATATTGTCAAGTTTTTATTAAAATATATATGGATAAGTTTTTGGTGGTCAAGATTATAATGGTTAAAAATGGTCAAATTTTGATTGACGAATGAATACATGATATGTGAAAAGTTGGTACAAGTTATTAGTTAGAGTGATAAATTTTAATTGTTAGTGAATATTGCAGGGCAAAAGAATAAATAAATTTACCAAAATGATGTGTATATTATGTGAGTCTTTTATTTGAAAGAAAAAAATTGTTAGTATTTTTTGAGTGGATAATTTCAAAATTTCAATGGTTAAGTCTTAGTATGAAAATCCATTATAATATTGGATCAATAAAAGGTCATAAACTATTAATGATGAGAGTAATAATAAAAAAAAAATTAAATCATGTGATATTTATGTGAACTCTTATTACTAATGTATTTGTGGTATGAATTATACGAGAGTATAAATTTATAAAGTATTAAAATTTTATAAAAAAATATTATTATTTTGAATGTAAATACAAAAATATTTTATACACTATTATGATTAAAATATCTTTTACTATAATTTTACATGAATATTCTAATAAAATACGAGGGACTCTTTTTGTTTTATATTTTTATGTTTTGTGTTCGTCAATGTCTACTTTTTCTTTACTTTTAAAATTTATATCATGGAATTAATAAATAATATGTATAATCATGGATATAAAAATTAGAAAACAAAGAATTTTTACTTAACTAAAAAATAACAAATTAATATCTTAAAAAAGCATAAGCGTTGATAAAAACTAACAAATTTACTTCACAAGTCGTGGAGGTTTTGCAATTTTTATATTTGTTCTTTTAAAATTTTATACAACGACCACGTTTTATATAAATATTGAGAGAACAAAAAAAATTAACATTAAATTTAGTTTTAAGACAATCTGGTATGATTGATTTTCAACTAGTTTATTTAAGTAAATTATCGAAGATATGATATTATGAATTCAAGATTTACGGAGTGGATTCACAAATTAAAAAAGTAAATCTTATTAATAAAACTATTATAAAGATTTTTAATAAGAACAATGTTATATGACTAATAAGTATTATCATTTTTTGTTAGCATTTAGTCGGTAATAATTTGTACCCATATTTATAGAGATTTTGTACATAATAAACATGTAGTTTACACCTATGTTTATCAAAATTTTACAGACATGAATTATTACTATTTGCACTCAAAATTTTCAAAGTTTGAAACACATAAATTAATAAAATTTATCTGTTAAAAATAATTTAGTATTTATATTCACTAAAAGATGAGCAAAACTACTAAAAATTACTAATCTCTAAAAATTTCTCTTTTAATAATAATAATAATAATAATTACAAAAGTAATAACAACTATGATAATATCAACAATACTGTTTAATAGTTATTTTTATTTAAAATAATAATATTTTTTTATAAAATTTTAATACTTTATAAATTTATACTCTCATATAATTCATGTCACAAATACATTAATAATAGGAGCCCATATAAATATCACATGATTTAGTTCTTGTTTTTTTTTATTACTCTCATCATCAATAGTTTTTTTTTTTTCAAAGATAATAGGTTATATTTCATTAATTATTAAAAAATGAAATACAAAGATGTCCAAAAGCAGGACAGCATAATAAAAGGTGGGGATTTCCCAAAAACACTACACTGAAGGTATTCATCCGACGGTGCGTGATCGAAAAACGAAGAAAAATCTTAAAGAAGAAAGAATGATAAATCCAATTGCATGCAACTAAGAGCTTGCCTCATGGAGATGACGACCTAAATTGGGAGTTCTTTGGATTTCACGGAGCAACTTGACAGAGCTTGCTAGAATGGCAGACGGCATAGAAGTAGAACCTTCAAAAATCAACTGGTTGCGAGCTTTCCAGCAGTTTCAGCAAATGATGGCAAGCAATTGAGGATTACGGTCAGCATTCTTCAACAGGTTAAGTATCTCTGTTGATGCAGTCCACCATGTCCAAAAGTCGTTAGAACTCTGAGGGGAAAGACAGTCACGAAGATAACTCTGAGACTATACGTCTTTAATTCTAGAGCAATCGATTAAACAATGAGTGACTGTTTCCGTTGCTTCATGACAGCAGGGGCATATTGGTGATATAGATGGGATGCGGTGATGAATCTGAGCAAGCACCGGAAGTCGGCCATGGAGAACTTTCCAGATAAATAGCTTAATTTTGTGAGGCAAGTTCAACTTCCATAGATCAATCCATGGCTTTTTCTGCTGCATATAATTAGGGCAAAGCTCCAGAGGCGGATGATAAAATAAATAGCCAATTCTGTAACCTGAAGCTGTATCATATTGCTTGGATTTGTTCAAATCCCATTGCAATTTGTCCCTACCCTGCTGAATTTTAATTGACAAAATCCTGTTTGCAACGTCTTGGGGAAATAATTCTTGAATGAGATTCTGATTCCAATTCCTATATTCAGTAATTAGATCTTTAACTCTTGGAACCAACTCAGAAATAGCCTGCCTATTTGGCATGTCAGAAATCATTAAAGGATACGGAGGAGGCAACCAAGGATCCTCAAAGGTTCGGATATTCTCACCAGTACCCACAGCCCAATTAAGACCTTTTTCAACAATCTTTCGACCTTCCAGTATGCTCCTCCATCCCCAAGAAGGTAAGACTCCAATTTCTGCCGTTATAGCATTACCATTGCTAAAGTATTTACCTCTTATTATTTTGGATAATAAGGAAGTAGGCTGTGTTACAAGTCGCCAAAACTGTTTGCCTAAAAGCGCCAGATTTTGGATTCGGAGATCTTTAAATCCAAGGCCTCCTTCTTTTCGTGGGCGAGTCATAGTGTCCCAGCTAATCCAAGCCATCCGCCTTTTAGAACCTTTTTGTCCCCACCAGAACTGAGAAAGTAGAGAGTGAATTTTCGAAATTAAACCATCAGGCAACTTGAAACAAGACAATGTATAAATAGGAATAGCTTCTCCCACTCCCTTAAGCAATATGTGTCTACCACCTGACGAAAAAAGATTGCGCTTCCACCCTTAAATTCTTTTTTGAATCTTTTCTTTGATCATACTAAAAGAAGCCTTTTTCGATTTAGAGACTGTAGAAGGCAAACCAAGGTATTTATCCTGAGCCCCAATATGATTAATATTCATAGAGTTAGCCAGTAGTGTACGAGTAGTGGAGGGAGTGTTGTGGCTAAAGAATGCAGCAGATTTATTAAGATTTACCCTCTGGCCACTGATGCTTTCATAAGAATTCAATAAATGCAGGATATTTGAACATGCTTCAGGATTAGCCTTACAAAATGAGATGGAATCATCAGCAAATAGGAGGTGGTTGACCTTGGGACATCGCCTATGTATCTGAAGACCCTGAATTAGTCTGTTTTGTTCTGCCTTGTGTAGCAAGAAGGAGAGACCTTCTGCACAGAAAAGAAAAAGATAGGGAGATAGAGGATCTCCTTGTCGAATACCTCTATTTGGTTTAAAGAAACCATAAGATTGTCTTTCCACAATAACAGAATAAGAAACAGTTGTCACTAATTCTCGAATCCACATGATCCATCGGGAGTCAAAACCAAACTTCTCCAATATAAACCAAAGAAAGTGCCATTCCACCCTATCATATGCCTTACTCATATCTAATTTTAGTGCCATTTCATTTTCGAGACCCCTTTTTTTGTTCTTCAAGTAATGCATACACTCGTGAGCAATTAGGATATTATCAGAGATTAATCTGCCTTTAATAAAAGCACTCTGCGTAGGGCTAATTAGTCTATTCATCATACCCTGAAGCCTATGTACAAATACTTTGGAGATAATCTTGTAAAAGACTGAAGATAGGCTTATTGGTCTTACCTGAGTCATATCTTTAGCATCAGAAATCTTGGGAATAAGACAGATCTGAGTGTGGTTAAAACCCTTCAAGATTCTGCCCCCAGAAAAGAAGCTCTTAACTGCTCGAAACACATCACCACTAAGTATATTCCAGAAGGTTTGAAAAAATTTTGCTGTCATACCATCATCTCCTGGAGCACTTTGAGGATGAATGCTAAATGTTGCGCGTTTCACTTCCTCCATAGTCACTGGTCTTTGAAGCCTACGGTTCATGTGAGCTGTAACCTTAGGTTCAAAATCAGTAAACAGAAGTTCAGGGTTCTCATGACAAGTGGAGGAAAAGATGTCCTTGAAATAAGATTCAGCCACAGAAGCAATACCAGCATTTGAAGTAGCCACTTCACCATCACTGCCAGTTAGTTGCCAAATTCTATTCCTTCGGGTTCGATTTCTAAATTTCTTATGGAAGAAAGATGTATTCTGATCACCAGATTTGAGCCATTTGACTCTAGACTTATCTTTCCAATAAGATTCCTCATTTTGCAATGCTTTTTCAAGTTTGTCCTCTATTTTTGAAATGATGTCGCCTCCATGAATTTCTGCTAAACGAAGTTCCTCTAATTCCGACTGTAGTAAATCAATCTCCACCTTCGAATTAGATCTGTGTTCTTGCTGCCATCTGACAATCTTATGCCGACAACGCTTTATTTTTTGAGCTAGGATATACATGGCTGAACCATCAATCTGTTCATGCCAAACCTCTCTAACAATCTGCCTTATTTCATAATTGGAACACCATCTTTCTTGGAATTTGAATCGCGTTTAGATATCTCAGTTCTCGGATTAGAGTCTAAGAGAAGAGGGGCGTGATCCGAGCCTGATTCTGACAGTCTAAGAACCGTTGCATTGGGATAGAGTTGCTGCCAATCAACTCCTACCAGGAATTGGTCCAGTCTTTCCTGTATCAACTCATCACCCCTCCGTCTATTTGACCAAGTGAATGGTCTTCCGACCATACCAATATCAATCAGGGAATTATCATCAATAGAACTATTAAAGGTTTCAATAGAAGAAGGAGATTTAGCACCCCCACCTTCTTTCTCCAATTGATTAGAAATGGCATTAAAATCCCCCGTTAACACAACCTTACCATCGAACTGTTGGGTGACTGAAGTTAATTCAGCAAATTGAGCCATTCTATGTTGATCATTTGAACTGAGATAAACACCTAGAACACCATAGGGATCATTAGAACCAGCTGTCAGAACTGATGCCGCAATGAAAAATCTACCATGCTGTAAAATCTGAACAGTACAACCATCCCTCCATGCCATTGTCAAACCCCCTGATAATCCATCTGGATCCACAATAAACCATTCCTTGAAACCACAAGATCTTAGTTTTCCTTCAACTTGTCGAGATTGATTTTTTGTTTCACAGATAAAACCAACCTCGGGGGAGTAGAATTTGCAAATCCCTTTAAGATTGTGGATTGTCAGGGGTCTCCCCAAACCCCGACAATTCCACGAGAGCAGTTTCATATTTCTATGGGTGCCACTTGAAGGCTGGCACCCTCCACCGTCATAGCAATTATATGAGGGTTCTGAGTCTCTGATTTGTTGCCCATGGTGTAGAGAAAATCAGAATTGGTATTCAATGATTCCAAAGAGAAATAAGATATATGGAATGAGTGAATAAGAAAACGGAATGAATGAAAAGAGGAATGAATTGGGAGAGAAAACGAAAATTAGGGAGCTAAGTGGAAAAGAAATTAAGAAAAGAAAGTAGAAGAAGATGGAAAAGGGTTTGACGAAGAAAAGACAAAAAAAGGTGTAACCACGGAGACGGCACAGTAAAACCCTAGTAGAGCGTCGGACGCTAGATGAGGAGTACGTACTCCCACTAATAGTAGTTACATGCCAATCCCCTCATCATCAATAGTTAATGACTTCTTATTAATCCAATATTATAATAAATGTTTATAGTAAGGCCCAAGCATTTTAAAATTTTGGAATTATCCACTCAAAAGATACTAACAGTTTTTTTCCTTCAAATAAAAGACTCACATGATATACACATTATTTTGGTCAATTTATTTACTCTTTTACCCTACAGTAATTACTAACGATAAGAACCTATCACTCTAACTAACAACTTATACCAACTCTTTACATGTCATGTCTTTATTGATCAGTCAAATTTTAGCCACTCTTAGCCATTATAACCTTGGCCACCAAAGACCTACCCAATATATATATATATAACACCCACACACGACAAGTTATAAAACTAAGTTGACACATGCATGCATATTGATATCAAGTATCCATTACAGATTGGAAATTGACTTGGTAGGTTTTTGTATATCCTTGATCTGAAGTATTCCATTAAGCTCGTTCTCAAACCTTTTCATGGCTTCTTGTGGGAGGCAAATTAAAACTAGTCTACCATGTTCTCCTTTAGAGTTAGTATATGGAACATAGAAGCTCAAACCAGGAATATCATCCATTCCAGCCTTGTCTGGTCCAGAATACAAAGGCTTACCCCATCCATAATCCACATCTGTTATCCCAGATTTTATGATGTCTGACATAATAAAAGATCCTGTCAAGGAAAGTGGAGGCCTTCCCTTAATTTCCATTAGATCGGCAGTAGAGTGAACATACTCCTCACTTGCTTCTTTCTTTGCTTTCTTCACCAACTCCAATGCATAGCTTAAAGGCCGCCTGCAAAGCATCTCCACGGTGGAAACTGCCGTAGGAAGCACAAAAGCGTTGCCATAATACCCTTCAGGTAGTGGAGGATTAAGCCTATCACAAAAATAATGGTATTAGCAAAAGAGAATATCAAGGAGAATCAAATAAAAATTACTCCTTCTTGTTCAAATTAAAGAGGAGTGTATGTGCAAAGGTAGTTATTTTAACCTGCAAGGTTCAAAACGTGTATTGACTACACACATGAAGCGAACCTCTTGATTAGGGTTTTTCCATTGGAGTGCAGCCGTATGACAACGCCAGAGGCATGCAGTGAGGACATCGAAGGTGGTGGAAGATTGAGCAATGTGAGGAGGGAAGAGGCAGCGCAATGCATCAATCTCTTTGGAGCCAAAGAAGAAGGAAGCATGGCAGGGTTTCAAAGAGACATTTTCGCTGTCATTTTCAAGCGGTCGTTGGTTGTATTCATGGTGGATGAATGTAACTCTTGGTGGATCTCTGGCACAAAGAAGCTCCCTACACCAAACTGGGAGAATTGAAGGCTTTGATGCACCTTGGGCTATTTCTGCTATGCCCTTTATGAATTGAACATATCCAATTGCATCACACATTGTGTGGTTCACACGCATAGCAAAGATGAAACCGCCGCATTTGAACCGTGTCACCTGTCAATCCGTTCATTAATAAGTAGTGCTAGGGAGCCAATGGCCTAAACGTACAATGTGTACAATGGGCTAAATCTTTGGTTTATGAATAAAATGAACATCACCTATACTATCCAGAATAACCATCCGGATATCAGGGATAATAAACATTTCACGTTATAAAAAGTTAATTTTGGGTTCACCAAGATTCAAACTCTTGACCTTCCGGATTTGGAACTCTAATACCATGTCCTGAAACCACTCATCCCAAAAACGTAACCTAACAGAATAATGTAACACTAATAACCATATCTCTAATACTTTCTAAACCTTCATTGTACACATTGTATGCTTAGGTCATTGGCTCTCTATACTTTCTCTTCATATAATATATCATCAGTTCATCACTAGCTATCTTCGTTACAAATTACAAATCTTATTTTTTCATACCATAAAAAAATTATTGTTTTCGTAGTTTATGATGGACTGAAAAAAATGATATTACATATATAACAGAAGAATCAACCTAAATAAACCTAATTAGAGAGCCAACAACCTAGCAACCATCTTCAACGCAACAAATCCATTTATTCAATTATTTTAAAATTATCCTTTTATATCATCTCATTTCTTCTTTTTTTTTTCCCTCCTAATATCACAATTTCACACACTACTATTATTTACCGTCAGCCCTCCACCACTAACCACCCTAAATTCTAAATTTTGATTTTAACTTCTTAAATTTTAATTTTTTTTAAAAATTAAATCTTAAGTTTTAAACTCTTAAATTATAAACTCTACTTTAAATTAATTTTATTTTGTATTATTTAACTTTTTGTTATAGCTGCAAATAAAAATTGATGAGACTCAAATACAAGACTACATAAGTTACAACAAACATAATACAAGATACTACCGAAACTAAAAGAATAAAGAAAACACAACACAAACATCACAAATACCACCATAAGTAAAATAGACCAACAACATATATAAAACACAATTTATACAAAAAAGGTTTCACTTTTTGAGTTTTGAATAATTTTATTATTTTTTGTTTTGGATGTTTATTTTGTATGTTATTTTCTTAATTGTAAGTTGATTTTTAAATTAGTTGAGTGAATATAATATTAGTTTCTTAGACTTTTTCAACAAAAATATATACTATAAAAAAATGTTTTAATATTAATATTATGATGACTATTTTTTGATAAATTCTATCCAATTCTCTCTAAATAAAAGATAAATTATCCTTAATAACATATTTAATAATTGTTAAATGAAATTAGTTGACTTATCATGATTAACTTTAACTTTTAATTTAATCTAATAAATTTTAATTACCTAATAAATTAATCATGATATGTTTTTCTTTTTTGCAAATTATAAAAATTACTAGACATCAAAATTTTCTAAAACTCTCTCTTGATACATTAGAAAGAGATGGAATGATTATTACATGTACATATATATATAATACTACAGAAAAATAAAAAAGGTTAAAAAAAGGAAAAAAGACTATAGTGAATTAGTGATCAATTTTTTCTTTGTATTTATGGTAGGTACAGATGATGGTGATTAATTTTCTCCTATATATATATATATATATATATATATATATATATATATATATATATATGATAGATGCTTGGGAAAAAATGAATATGAGAAGTGATTGATAAATATGAACATACATTTTAAAAAGTTAGTTAATAATATTTAACGATAAATTATTTAAAATAGAGAGTGCAATAATACCTTTTTTTGGTCTTAAGATAGAATGATACAAATAGAATTTTTATTGACTTTTAACCTAAAAAAAACACTAATTTTTTTTAAAAAAAAATTTATTATGTGAACAAAATGTAATTTTTCTAATAATTTTTATAAATTGCAAAAAAGTTATACCTTGATTAATTAGTTAATTAGATTATCATTATTAAGAGTTAATATTATTGTGATAAGTCAACTCATTTTATTCAGTAATTATTAATAAATATGTCACAAAGAGATCATTTACTCTTTATTTTAAAGAGAATTTGATAGAATTTATCCTATTTTTTTTAGTTAATTTACCTTTTATAATAATTATATATTTGTTATTATTGTTATATATTATTATAATGACAAGTTATGAGTTTTTGTAACTATTAAATAAAAATTATTGATAAATGTTATATTTGTCACTAAAAATTTTTAATTATAAGTATAATACGCCTATTGTCTAATTGCATGTATATGTGTTGGAGTCTAAAAGTGATTTTTTTTTTTTTAATAACGATACGATCATGGTGTGTGTAAATAATTTAACCTGTAAAAGCAGGAGTGGAGAGTTAATAATTCCATCATGAGAAGATCGAACATCGAAGAGGAGCTCATCAAAGCAAGGGAATGGAGGAAGAGGATCAACACCAAAATGGTCAACTGTAACATCTGCATCAGCTTCCATCAACAATACACCTTCGCCACTGCAATCCACCATAAGTTTTCCCCTAGGACCTTCCCTAAGTCTCCCAGCTAATGGATAATAAAACACAAGTGCTTTTGACAATGCTTCTCTAATGACACGGACAGGGTCTTTCCCTGCCATTGAAGGGTTGTAAGCAAAGATATGAACCCCTGAATAGTGGAAGCGGAGACCTTGTTGGTCATCAATGTCGGAGAGAAGCTTAAGCTCATGGGGAGTGGGTCCAGCAGGTGCTACTAACTCCGCTGGCTTTCTCGTTACTTTAAACACCATAGATGATGTTGATGATGATGATTTCTGGAGGACCATTATGTGTTTTTATGTGAATTAAAGTAAGAATCCAAGGTTTGGTGTTTGATGAACAAACTGAGATGTGTTGATAGTATATACAACGAGAGAAACTATTTATACAGAGAACTGAACTAGTTTGCTGTGCATGCATATGACTTGATTTTTATTTTGTTAAAAATAATGATTACTTAATTTTTATCAAGGCTTAGATTATTGTCAAATTTTGCTGCTGCCAATTATAGTTTTTTTGGCCGCCGGGTACTACAACCAATAAATGAATTGAAGTTTATATGAAGAATGTTATAATTAGTTGGAAATAACCTTTGAATAATGAGGAAGTATAGGAACCAATGGAATATCTGTACAATGTGTATAATGGGGTATAAGAATGTTCGATTCAGTAGGTTATCAGATGTTTATTATCCTTTGTATCCAGATGGTTATTATGGATAGTATGAGTGTATGGTGTTTGAGAAATTAATAGTATTTTATGTTGGATGTTCATTTTTTAACTCATATTAGGCCAAATAAATAGTTCATTATACACATTGTATAAATACTCCATTAGCTCTCTAGCGAGATTCTTGAATAATTTGATTATTGTTAGCCGAGTGCAACTAAAAATCGTGAATGTTTAGCTGGAACCTTTGAATGATCCGTGAAACTTTCTAGCTCTTGAAAACCTATGAGCACTTGTTAGAAGTTTTTGTGACATAAAAATTGCATCTTCTCCATAGTACCCCCTAATCAATTAAAGTTTTGGATTTACTCCTCCATATTTATTTTATACTATATCTATTTGGTCATGATTTTTTATTATGCTCATAAAAAAAATGTGTATTAGTTTTTGTATCTTCTCTTTATATTTATATATTTTTATTTTTAACTTCGAACAATTTTATCCAATGAAATTAGATCAGATTTAGTTAATTTTGAGTTTTAATTTGAGCTTAATTCTTTGGATTGACTAGGCTACTAAACTTTTGGAAGAATCAATCCGAACCAGTCTTTTAATTAGAAATAACAAAATTAAATTAAACTAGAATAAGACCCACGCGATATGAGAAACGGTAAATTAATGATAGTATATAATAAATATTAAAAATTACTATATTTTATAGAATTAAATTAAATATATGTAAACTAAAATTAAATTTAAAAGGTGTTTTATTTAAAATAATTTGTAATACAAAAGATTTGGATGTTAGAATTGTACAAATTGATATTTTTTTAGTAGTTTGATTTTTACATTTGTTTTTGTTGATGGACTTAATATTCTTATGTAGTGCTGGTCCTCCTTTTTCTTTATTAGTTGTTGTTAGAGTTGTTGCTTTATTCTTTTTGTCGCAGATTCTTGTGAAGGCATATTTTTTATGAATTGTTGAGTTGTATGCACTTTTTATTGTGTTGTTTGTTCCATCTTTGCATGTATGTTCTTCTTCCGAAGATGTGTCTTGAATTTGTATGCTTTTCTTTCTCCTTAATCTCTTTATGGATATGTGATCTTCGTCTGATGATATTAGTGTTGGCGAAGTTGGTTCCTATAATCAATGAATAATTTAAATTAGAAATAAAAATGATGTCTTGAATACGTGAATTTTTTCTAGAGTATTACCTGTTTTATTTGTTGTAATGGGTGTTGAGGTTCAGTGTTTTTGATTGGAACAAATGTCTTGGTAACAGTGTATTGTTAACAAATTTTTTTGAGATTAAAATCATTTACTTTGACTTCAAATATAAGTGTAAGGTTGCACAAATTTTTCAATTAGGATGGTGTTTCAATGTCATTATTTTTCTGGAGTGTCATTAGATTGGAAGCAGTTGTGCCCAACACTTTTTTTCTTCGCCATCAAATAGTACAAAAATTGTTGTAGCACTTTGATATGAAATAAGTATTGGGTTGGTAACTAATAATTTGATAGATGAGATTATGAAAAGTATATATGGTTACCTTATTGTTGGATATTGTAGTGCTTGATTACATGTACCACAAATGTAGTTGTCTCATTTTCATCTAATATAATCATTTCTAAGCAAAGAGACTCCTCTTCGTTTGTGGTTGTTAATGTTTTTACAGACGAATCACGCAAACTTTGATAAACCAATTGTCTGTTTGTTTGGTAATATTGTCCAAGGAATGATACTTCATTAAGTAAGTTTGAGATGTTATGTAGTTCAGAAATAAATTTTTTGTGCTAAATTTGATGCTATTTGAAGGAATAGTGATAACTGATAAGAGACTTATATAAGTAGGTCAAATAGTATGAAATTTAAATATTTGTAACGTAAAATTTATTATGATTAATAATATTATTATGACATTTATAATATGGATATTTATTATATGGGTAATGTTAGGTAGATAAAAAAAAACAGCTAGAACTTGACTTATTTAGCATTAATTAATTATCACAACAATTAATAAATGTTAAATAAGGCAAATTATGGCTGTTTTTGACTGATTTTCTTTGGTTACCAAATATTTCCATTATTATATTTAATGAGTTATTTATAGAAATTAATTATTGGGGGTTATAAACTTATTGTATAGTTTGTTACATTTAATGAGTTTTTTTTGTATAGTTTATTTTTTTTGCCGATTTGAAAATAATAGGTGATTTAGCAAAAATTGAGAGGTTGATTCTAAAATTTTGGCAAGTAAGCGATGTTACTGACATGGCATTAGTAGGAGGAAAAATATGTTTTAAAAGTAATGTGGGTAAACTTATGCTACTTTTATATATTAAGAATAGATTAAAACAAAAAGCAATGCAAGGAGATCTAGAAACAACATATTCAAATACTATATGTGGAACAAAAACACAGAGTAGATACATATTCAAGCAAATAATAACGATTTAATTCAACAAAAAATTAAAGAAACAATATATACACACACTGTGGGTAGGTTAAGTAGGATCAATTGGATGGAGAGGTCAGTGCATCTAAGGGTTCAGCTTGAAAGGTTTTTGAAGAGGTTTTGTCAAGATTGCTTTCACAACAAGAAAATAAAAAAGGAAATGATAGATCAGGAACTAGTAACAGAGAACAGAGAAGAAGTAGTGATATGCATGAATTGAATATATGAGCTATTAGATGTAAAATTGTTAGTAACAGAATGAACCACTGCACTACCTATATATAGCAATAGTGCAGAGACTTGGTCAATAAGCTAACCAACTACTAACCACAAATAGTTAAACAATCATAACTACCTAACTCTCATCAGCTAATACCTGTTTATCTAAAGAATTGTCTTCTTTACTCAACTCGAAGTTTGCTTCTAAGTCCCTCAAAAATGATGCAATATACAAAGGTTTAGTAAGTATGTATGTAATTTGATCAACTCCAGGTATATGTACAATATGTAGAGCTTGATTATTCAGCTTGTTTCCGATCAATTGCACTTCAAGCTGAAAATGTTTAGTCTTGTAATGTAGAATACAATTAGCCATTAACAACATTGTACTCATGTTGTCATAAAATATAGTTGGTGCTGTGTTTGTAGGAATTTTCAGCTCTCCAAGCAAGTTCTTCAACCAGACAAGCTCAGCTTCACATGATGTAAGGCTCTTAAATTCTGTCTCTATGAAAGCTAGTAGCTTATATTAGTAGCTTGTTTTCTACAAGATCAAGAGATAAGATTAGACCCAAGGTATGAACAAAAGCCTGAAACTGACCTTCTATCTCGAGATTCATTGCCCAATCTGAATCAGAGAAGGCAAACAATCTGGTGATCTCATATTTGTGATATCAAATAAAGAGAAGAAATCATAGAGTAGGCTTTGGACTTGTCCTGAACCCTTCATTTGTATCCCAATTTCTAGAAAATAATTGGTGTTTGATGAATAAACTAAGATGTGTTGATAGTAAGAGTATTAATGTAAGGTAGAGAAAGATCAAAGAAACTGAATGAATTAAACTTGATTGAATTCATTACAGCATATACAAGGAGAGAAACTATTTATATATAGAACTGAACTAGTTAAGCCTAGTTTAATTTGCTCATTTGCTGTGTATGTGACTTGATTCTTATTTTGTTAAAAAAAGGATTACTTAATTTTAATCAAGGCTTAGGTTATTGTCAAATGTTGCTGCTGCCAATTAAAGTTTTTGGGCGGAATTGAAGTTTAATTGAAGAAAGTTTAATTAGTTGGAAAAATAACCTTTGAATAATTTGATTATTGTTAAATATGGCTGCTGCTGATTAAAGTTTTTAGGCGGGTGCAACTAACCATGCAATAAATGAAGCTGAAAATTATGAATGCTTAATTAGTTGAAACCTTTGAATGATTCGTGAAACTTGCTAGCACTTAAATTTAACATTGTAATTTTATTTGATATTTTCTAATTTTCAATTTCTCAAATTTGACATAGCTACTCATCAATTTGGTAACCTCTGAATTACTATTTATAGTTTAATGATATTATTATCGGTTCCGCTACGTTACCAACAGTATATCTGCCAACTTCTGCCAACTCTTATTTATAATTGTGTTTCATGGAAGTGTGTTCGTAGATGTGTCTAATAAAAATGTATTTTTTATAGCTGTGTTTAATAGAAGTGTCTTTATAGATATATTTTCTGGATGTGTCTCTTTATATATGCATTTAAAATATATTAATTATTAGACACATCCACGAACACACTTCTATGAAATACAATTATAAATAAGAGTTGACAGAAGTTGACAGATAATATGTTGATACCCTATACTTTTCCTATTGTTATATAATATTAATTTATAATATCCTCAATATATCCAATAGAATATGTTTAAATAGAGGTCCACACAGAAACAGATGCCGAATCAAGAAGTGGGAAAGAACTAAGAAGGTGCGAATGGCATTGACTCCACCACCTCATGATGCAACAACAAATCCGTTTCTACTAATAAGATCTATCAGCAGCAGCAATAATGCCATGCTATCTAAAGAAGAAGAAGAAGAAGAGAAGGAGAATAATAAAGGGGAGCCACATACCAATAATTTGTGTGCCGTGATTAATCACTATATCCACACTCTCAATCACTTTAACTTGCGAAACTTGGGTACCCGCCTTTTCATTCTTATTTTAATTTTGGATAAAATATATTTTTTATCTATACAATTTGTCAAATATTTCAACTACTGCAGGCTACCCCCTTAATCAGAATTTCAACTACGATGCATTGGCACCATTGCTAAGATTTCACCTGAACAATGCGGGTGATCCATTTTTAGGAAGCACGGTGTGCCTAAATTCAACATCATTTGAAGTTAGTGTGCTTGATTGGTTTGCAAATTTGTGGGAGATACAAAACAACAAGTACTGGGGATACGTCACCACTGGTGGAACTGAAAGCAATCTTCACGCCATTTTATTAGGGTCAGTCTTATACATATATATGGTAGAATCTACTATGCTTATCGTTGTGGCTGGTATCTAAAAAAATTTAGTAACATGTAAAAATTATTGCTAAAATTAATCTCATATTTTTTATATTTAAGTAAAAATTTTTATTTTTTAAATTAAAAAAAAAAATTTGCATAGCCATTATAGTCCTATATTCATAAACACCATAATTAATATATATAAGTTAAGGACAAACACTTTTAACCAAAAATTCAATTATTTTTTTTTGGTGACTAATTACTTTTAGTCTAATATTTTAATATTATATTTTTAGTCAATATTTTAAATATTATTAGTCGCTCTGTGGCATTGCTCTATATAAAGTTGCATTAATTATCTTTTCTCCTAAACCAACTTAATTCGCTCTAACTTCCTTAACACATAAAAATATTATATATATATACAAAAAATAAGTTATCAAATCAGTATCTATATATTTATATATAAATATATATTTAATTTTGATACATTGAAAATATAAAATATTTTACACAATTATACAATCACATTTATTCTTTGAAATGATCATTCACGTGATTAATGTGAAAAGTAATTATTTTTATTGACGTAACATTACGTAATTAAATGCATATATAAAATTATTTTAGGCTAACAATGCATAAAAATTAAATTCATAAATATATATGTTGTGTTATATATTGTCAATGCGCATTTTTTATTTTAATATTATTTTATACAAGTGGTTAAATTTTATTTGTGTATTCACAAAAAATCAGCTATCATATCTTTTATGTATATATATACATATGTTATTTATATATTTTTAATATAAATTTTATATTATAATATGTATTTTATATAAATGAATTGACTAATTTTTAGTGTATACATAATTGAAAAACTTAATTAAGTATCATATTTTATCTTAATATAATATATGAGAATCGATCATCTGGATTTACTAAAAAAAGTAAATGGAAAACCATTTCTCATTTAATTTTATTATTTTTCTTTTGTCTTCGTATATATATATATACTAAATGTATCGTAATCTGACATTTATCTATATATGTATCAATTAATATAGGAGAGAAAAATTTCCTGATGGAATTCTATATACTTCACAAGATTCGCATTATTCAATATTCAAAATTGCAAGAATGTACCGAATGCAATGTGTCAAAGTTGGAACTTTGGTCTCCGGTGAAATTGATTGCGCTGAACTAAAAGCTTCATTACTTGCTCACAAGGACCATCCAGCCATCATCAATCTTAACATAGGTCTTGGTTTAATCTTTGATATATTAGCAAATGATACAAAAATCAAATCAATAAATTTATGACAAAAAAATTGTTAATTTCCCGAAGATCTAATTAATAACATTGTGTTGAATTTAAAAACTATATTATATGTACTCTGTGTGTGTATATATATAGGTACAACAATGAAAGGAGCTGTTGACGACATTGATCTTGTAATACAAACATTGGAGAAAAATGGTTTCAGTCGTGATCGATTCTACATTCACTGTGATGGAGCTCTATTTGGAATCATGCTCCCCTTTCTCAAACAAGTGAGTTCGTTGCACTTAATTATTTACACGAATTTCATTAAATAAAAAGCATAAGTCTGGCAATGCTATACACTTATTTATATGCTACTTATTAAATATTACTTTAGTCAATTCATCTTTTTTCAATTATATATTATATCTCGGAAAAAGTAATTTATCCAAAATCATTTTTTAAATTATTATTATTATTATTTAATTTATGTGTATGTAATCCATATCTGGAGTAATTACTTAGGATAATTCTATCAATAAATTAGTTTAATTTATTTAAAATCAAAATGTTTATAAATTATATATCTTCATATAATTTGCGTGCATAATTATAATTAACGAAAAATTTCGAAGAACAAAAATTTTTAGTAAAAAATTGTCAAAATTTATTATATTTGACTTTATTTAATGTATTATGCAATAAATAAATATTAAATAATATAAATTTAGATTGTTTTTGCTGATTTTTTTTCTCTAACATTATCGTATAATTAATTATTTGACACTGGTTTAAAGCTAAGTCAGAGAGAGTCAATTAGTATAGCAATAAAATCAACATGTGAAAGAATAATATTTAGTTTTTTTTTTTTTTTTGAGATATTTAACAAGACTCTCATTTCTTTAGTTGCGGTAGGTGGTTATGGTGACTGAATTACCTTAGTAATATTTTTTGGGAAAGTACGAAGAGCCAATGAAATATTTGTACAATGTGTATAATAGAAGTTTAGGGAGTATTAGAGATATAATCATTAGTGTTACCTTTTCCCATTAGCTGAAACTTTTGGGATGAGTGGTATCATAATATGGTATTAGAGTTCTAGATCCGAAAGGTCAAGAGTTTGATCTTTGGTGAACCCGAAAATCAGTTTAAGCTTTTTGGGAAAATGTTTATTATCCCTAATACACATTATACAAATAAGCCATTGTCTCCCTAGCGGAACTCATATATATATATATATATAAAATTCAAGTTATAATGAATCTCATTCCTGATTTTGTGCATCTTAAGAATGTATGGGTGATTGCACATATATGCAGGCACCAAAGATAAGTTTCAAGAAACCAATCGGAAGTGTGTGTGTTTCTGGACATAAATTCTTAGGATGCCCAATTCCATGTGGAGTTGTAATAACTCGTAAAGAATACATGAATACATTATGTAGAGACATAGAATACATTGGTTCAAGGGATGCAACAATCACAGGTAGCCGATCTGGACATGCTCCAATCTTCCTTTGGTATGCTATCACTAAAAGAGGTTCATTGGGGCTTCAAAAAGAAGCTCAAAGTTG
This sequence comes from Arachis ipaensis, assembly GCF_059453495.1. NCBI lineage: Eukaryota > Viridiplantae > Streptophyta > Magnoliopsida > Fabales > Fabaceae > Arachis > Arachis ipaensis. Next base: position 156,433,112 of record NC_142440.1, on the reverse strand, counting down.
CATAAGGAATGCACGTTACTTACATAATCGATTGCGTGAGGCAAGAATTGGTGCAATGTTAAATGAGTATAGCAACATTGTTGTGTTTGAGAAGCCTCTTGATGATGAATTTAGCCGTAGGTGGAGTTTGGCATGCAAAGGGAACATTGCACACGTCGTGGTCATGCAGCACGTTACCATTGAAATGTTGGATTTGTTTGTTGCTGAGTTTCTTCAAAAACGATCCTTTTGGTGGTTCAAGGATTATGGATCTTCTTTTCAGCCTCGCTGCATTGCAGATGAAATTGGTGCTGCAAATTGTTCTTGCTCAATGCACAGTTTGTTATCGTGATTGAGATTGTATCAACTATACAATATGTATGTGACTTGCTAGCAAATTATATTATGTGTGCACTCTATTGTAGTATTAAATATTAATATATTCGAATATGTTTGTTAATGCATATCTTATACATGAGTTTTGCTAGGAACCAACTAGGAGTATAGCCAACTGCAATCAACTAATTGAAAAATAGGTTCATTACAAAAAAAATTTTACTGTCCTAATTTTCCGAATTTTAAAATTAAAAATAAAAAAATTAATTAAGTTGACTTATATAATAATTAGTTCCTAGATTTGTTTTTTACATATACAAGTTTCCTTGACATTATATTATTGATCAGAGTCAAGAAAGAAACTTTCAGTCAGCTTCAATCCTCCAATCGAATGGAGGTGGTACTCACAACTGTAAAAGACTCTAACAATCAAGTCAGTTTAGGACTCAAATGGTATTAAGTTTTGGGTTACATGACATATACCTAGAGTAGTGAAGGTTTCGCCTATTATTTATAGTGTTGCACTTGACTATGGAGATATATTTTACCAGCTGATCTAGGGGTGCACAGACCCGGCCCAGCCTGAAGATTCGGCCCGGTCCCGAACACTTTAGGGACTAATTTGGTGTGATTTTATCGGGTTTAGGGTTGGGTATGGGTCTCAAAAATAGACTCGGTCATTATTTCGGGTCGGGTCCGGATCATAGCTCGGGTCACCCGAAGTCGGCCCGGTGGCCCGGTCATCATACACAATTAATATTTTGTGTTATTAGTGATGGATCATGACTATTCTTATGTGGAATTTAAGTATTGTAAACCTTAATATTTTGTGTTATTAGTCATTATAAGACTATAAGTTAATGTTTTATGTTTAGAATGCATAAGACTTTAGACTAATACATAAGATTGTGTTATTTGTATTGATTTAAATATTTGGTATTATTAGACAATATTAGTATTGATTGTGGTTATGCTTTAATATTGATTGTGGTTATGCTTTAATTTTGAAGAAGGGTTGGTTCTTGTTATATTTTTTTAAGTGAATTTTACTATGTTAACTAATGGTTGGAGTCTTAGAAATTTGGATATTTTTACATGCTAGCTTACAAGAAGGTATGAATGTAATATAATGTTAACGGCCCGGTTTTCACCCGGTTTTTACCCGGTTTTCACCCGGTATAATTGTGGCCCGAAAGTGTATTGGTTTCATCGGGTCTAGGATCGGGTTCGGGTCTAATAAATAGACCCGGTGTATATTTCGGGTCGGGTCTGGCCGTCTGGGTCACATCAAACCCGGCTTCACCCGGCCCATGTGCACCCCTAAGCTGATCCCAACCAATTCTGGTGGGATATAGTTTGATTTGGATATGGAAAAGTATATGGAACCTGAGAGGTGGTCAGCCAAAAAATAAATAACTTAACTAATTTATAATTATATTTAATTAATTTTATTTGTTTTTAATTTATAATATTTGATATTAATTGCTTCTCACCCCAAATTAAAATTCTGAATGATATATTGAAGAAATAGGGGGCGGGGATCACGGAACTTTCAACAATTCCGATTCTCAGTATATAAAAAAATTTATAAAATATATAAAAGAACATCCATTTAGTATGAAAAAGAAACATTCTGATATTTAGTAAAAAAAATATTCTAATGCCTAACATAAGCACCATCCACGTAGAGGTTTTGGATTCACACAGAGATATTTGATTGGTTTTTGGTTGGTACCCTCTTGTTATTGTTGTTTTGATATTATTCTGCCCTCAAGAGACATTCTAGCCAGAGTAGAGATTCCAATGCCATCCTAGATATTGGGCTATAACGAATTCTGAGGTCACATAAGAAATTTTTTTGGCTATGTACAAATAAATATAAGAAGAATGGAACCTAATCAATAAGACGATGGTTTAGTTTTGTATAATTATTAATTAGGAGGACAAATTAATGCTAAATTTTTATGGCGAGTGTTAGATATTAAGTTTTGATTGATTTAATTTACTAGGGTGTGCCATATTTGTGCCTTACAAGATATACTTTGACGGGTAACACCAATATAAAACATATTGTCAATTCTTTATTAAAAATACATATATAAAAAAAACAACACACCCAAACACAGACAAGTTATAAAACTAATTAGTTGACATGCATGCATATTCTGATATTCATATCAACCATCCACTACAGATTGGAAATTGACTTGATAGGTTTTTGTTTATCTTTGATCTGAAGTATTCCATGAAGCTCTTTCTCAAACCTTTTCATAGCTTCTTCTGGCAGACAAATTAAAACAACTCTCCCATACTCTCCTTTAGAATCAGTATATGGAATAAAGTAGCTCAAACTAGGAACATCATCTATACCAGCCTTATCTGGTCCAATATACAAAGGCTTACCCCATCCATAATCCACATCTCTTATCTCAAATTTTGTGATGTCTGACACTATAAAGGACCCTGTCAAGGAAAGTGCAGGCCTTCCCTTAATGGCCATTAGATCAGCAGTAGAGTGAACATACTCCTCACTTGCTTCTTTCTTTGCTTTCTTCACCAACTCCAATGCATAGCTCAAGGGCCGCCCGCATAGCTTCGCCACAGTGGAAACTGCCGCAGGAAGCACAAAAGCGTTGCCATAATACCCTTCAGGTAGTGGAGGATTAAGCCTGTCACAAGAATAATGGGTATTAGCAAAAGAGAAGAGAGAGAATCAATTAAAAATGAATCTTCTTTTAATAAGTTATTTTAACCTGCAAGGTTCAAAACGTGCATTGGCTACACACATGAAGCGAACCTCTTGATTAGGGTTTTGCCAATGCAGTGCAGCTGTATGACAACGCCAGAGGCATGCAGTGAGGACATCGAAGGTGTTGGAAGATTGAGCAATGTGAGGAGGGAGGAGGAAGCGCATTGCATCAATCTCTTTGGAGCCAAAGAAGAAGGAAGCATGGCAGGGTTTGAAGGAGGCACATTTGTTGTCGTCTTCAAGGGGTAGTTGGTTGTATTCAGGGTGCAAGTACGTGACTATTGGAGGGTCTCTGGCACAAAGAAGCTCCCTACACCAAACTGGGAGGATCGAAGGCTTTACTGCACCTTGGGCTATTTCTGCTATGCCTTTTATGAATTGCATAAATCCACTTCCATCACACATTGTGTGGTTCACACGAATAACAAAGATGAAGCCGCCACATTGGAGCCGTGTCACCTGCCAATCCGTTCATTCATATAATATAACGAGAAAGTATAGAAGCCAATGACCTAAGCTTACAATGGAGGTTTAGGAAGTATTAGAGATATGATCATTAGTGTTACATTGTCCTGTCAGGTTACGCTTTTAGGATGAGTGGTTTCATGATATGTTATTAGAGTTTTAGATCTAAAAGGTTAAGAGTTCGATTTTTGGTGAACCCCAAAATCAATTTAAGCTTATCCGGATGATTGCTTAGGCCATTGTTCATTTTATTCATGAACCAAAAATTTAACTCATTGTACACATTGTACGTTTAGGCCATTGACTGGCTCCCTAGGAGTACTCTAATATAATATATCATCACTATCTCCATTACAAATTACAAATATTATTTTTCTCATACCATAAAAATATAAAATTGTTACCCTAAAAAGTAATATTAGAGGCCTAGCAAAATTTATTATTTTTTAATTTAGTTACTAATGTTTAAAAATATAAACTAAAAATATGATGTTAGATTGTTAAATTAAAAGAATTAAATTAATAATTAAAAATACTAACAAAAATAATAAATTCTGTTTTAGTCATTGAGTGTTTTTCTTTTAAAAATTACGATGGACTAATAAAAATAATATTACATATATAAACAAAAAAAATCAACCTAATTAGAAAGCCAACAACACCAATTGCAGGTAACAAATTCATTTATTCAACCTAATTAGAAAGCCACCATACACTCCAATACCACTCCTCCACAATTGACCACTAGTACATTTTTTTTACTGTCATTCTACCACTACTTTCGAATCACGTTCAATCTTAAGTCTTAATCCTCCTAAATTTTAAACTCTTAAATTTAAAAAATTAAACGGTAAATCTTAATTTCTATTCTCTAAATCAGTTTTATTTTATGTTGTTTCACTTTTTTATACTTAAATTTTGGATATTTTATTATTTATATTTTTTTAATTGTTGGCTAATTTTTAAATAGTTGGCTGAACTAATTAGTTCATCAGATTTTTTGAACAGAAATTAGGGTTGGGAATGAGTTGACCTGAGCCAAGCTAGACTAACCTCAAGTTCGACTCACAACTCGACTCATTAACAATCGAACCTATTTTTTAAGCTCAAGTTCACCTTACTGAAAGTTCACAAGCTAGTTCGAGCTTACAAGCTAGGTTAAATAATAGTAACATAACCTATAATTCTATATCAATAAATTATAACTTATATATTTTAAAAAAATTGAAAAAAATTAATTTTACATATTGTTTATCTATCAATAAATTATAAATTTTTTATTTATGTCCTACATCAAAATTATATATAAAAATAAATATAAGATTTTAAATAATTAAGATCATTAATATATATCATTATATATTACTATTTTATATACATATATACAATATTAAAAGTATAGATTATATATATATAATCGAACCAACTCACGAGTTAATGAGTTGAACTTATTTAAACTCAAACTCGACTCATTTAATTTATGAGTTCAATTTCAGGCTTAAGTTTGGCTCACCAGCTCACGAGTTTAGCTTATTGAGCTATTAATAGGTCGAGCTCGAACTGGCTCATGAGCTGACTTGACTCACTTCCAACCCAAACAAAAATATATACACTATAAAAAAAACTAGTTTTCATGGTAATAATATTATGATATTTTTTAGTTAATTTGTTTTTTTTGTAGTAATGATATATTTATTATTATTATTATTATATATTATTACAATGATAAATTATTAAGTTTTATGACTATTAAACATTTTTTTATTGCCAATCATTATTATAATCGTCATTAAAAATTTTTAGCCATAAAATATAAAATAATTATTGATTCATTAAGTATAAATGTAGTATTAGCAGCTATTTTTATGGTTACTAAAAACAAATTAATTACTACCAAAAATGATTTTATAAGAATAGGATCAGCGTGTGTGTATAATTTAATTAACCTGAAAAAGCATGAGCGGAGAGTTAATAATTCCATCATGGGAAGATGGAACATCGCAGAGGAGCTCATCAAAGCAAGGAAATGGAGGCAGAAAATCAACACCAAAATGGTCAAGTGTAACATCTGCATCAGCTTCGATGAACAACACACCTTCTCCAGTACAATCCACCATAAGTTTTCCCCTAGGACCTTCCCTAAGTCTCCCAGCAAATGGATAATAGAATACTAGTGCTTTGGACAACGCTTCCCTGATGACATGGGCAGGATCTTTACCTTTCATTGAAGCCTGATATGGAAAGATCTGAACCACTGTATAGTGGATGCGTAGAGCTTGTTGGTCATCAATGTCGGAGAGAAGCTTAAGCTCATGGGGAGTGGGTCCAGCCGGTGCAACTAATTCTGCTGGCTTCCTTGTTACTTTAAACACCATAGATGATGTTGATGATGATGATTTCTGGAGGACCATTATGTATTTTTATGTGAATTAAAGTAAGAATCCAAGGTTTGGTGTTTGATGAACAAATTGAGATGTGTTGACAGTAAGAGTATTAATGTAAGGCAGAGAAAAATGAGAGAAGTGAAAACTGAATGAATAAAACTTGACTGAATTCATTACAGCGTATACAACGAGAGAAACTATTTATATAGAGAACTAAACTAGTTTGCTATATATGTGACTTGATTTTTGTTTTGTTAGAAAAAGATTACTTAATTTTTATCAAGGCTTAGATTATTGTCAAAGTAAAAATAAAAGTATAGGTAGAGAATGAAAATATTAAACATATTCAATTCACTAATTATGCGGATTATTATTCTAATATTAAGATTTAGGTAGGTAATTTAGAGTATAGTATATTTTTATTTTATTGGACCAATTTTAGAGCCTATTGTTCATATTGTTCACAAAAGTTATTATCTACCTAGCAAAATGCTAGATAAACAATGATCATTTTAAACAACATGAATAACCACCAATCAAATAAAAATACACTACATTTTAATTTAATGCTACTAATTAAATTTATTAAGATTAATTTACTCTTTTAACCCTATTAATTCACATTATTCACACATTGTTCAAAAATGTTGTTAGTTACCTATACTTTTCCTATCAAATATTGCTACTGCTGATTAAAGTCCGCAAAGCGTTTAAAATAATTTTAAATAAAAATGTTTGATCTTGTTCAATGAATAAATTATCAAGTATTAAATTTTTTACATATAACATAGATTAAAAGTGTTATTTTTATTAAAAATAAAGTAGTGTTGTTATATTCTTGAAATGGTTATTTGACGTTAAAATACTAAATTGTTAATTTGTTCAAAATTTAAATTTTTAACAAAAATTTTATTAAAAGATTGTTTTATTTTTATTATTTTTTATAAATTTTATAATATTATTTTTTTATTTTCATTTTATTATTATTTTAATATTTTTTATTTTACGAATTTAATAATTTTTTACGAGTTGAGCTTTTATTTACAATTTTTATAATTCTTTTAATATTTTTTATTTTTAAAGATTTATATTTTAATTTATTAATTCTTATGGTTAATTATTTTATTTTTAATCTAATAATTTTTATTTATCTTTGAATTTTTTATTATTCATCTACGTTTTTCAAAATATATTTTTTAACTGTGATCAAATAAATAACTTTAGAAAAATTTATTTTTGTCACTTTTATATATATGAATGGTGCCTAACCATGCGATAAATGAAGTTGAAAATTATGAATGTTTAGTTGGAATTTTTAAATGATTCGTGAAACTTGCTAGTTCTTGAAAACTTACGAGCACTTGCTAGAAGTTTTTTGTGTGACATAACAAGTGCATCTTCTCCATAACGTATTAGTAATCTAGCTCATCAATTAGAGTTTTGGATTCGCTCCTCCATATTTAATTTGTTTTATACTATATCTATTTGGTTATGATTTTTTATTATGCTCTTAAAAAAAAGATTTGTATTAGCTTTCGTATTTTCTCTTTATATTTACTATATTATTATTTTTGACCTTACAATTTTATCTGATAAGATTAGATCGGATTTAGCAAATTTGAGTTCGGATTTAAGCTAAATTCTTCGGATTGGCTTGGCTATTAAGCTTTTGGAAAAATAAATCAAATTCGATCCGATATTTTAATTAAAAATAAAAAATAAATGAATTTAAATTAAAACAAAAAGCAGCACAAGGAGATCTAGAAACAGCATATTCAAACGAAAATATTTGGTAATCAAAGAAAATCAGCCAAAAACAATTTGGGTGGAAAGGTCTATGCTAATAAGGGTTCAGCTTGAAAGGTTTTAAACTTGCAAGTAGAAATATAAATATGATTTTAGATAGATTTTATATTTGATAGGATTTAGAGTTTAAACCTTATTTTATTTATTGTCACCTCTACCTCTAACCTAGAGTGTGCTGCACTGTTGTTAACTTTTGTTGTTGATGTTGAACTAAATTGAGTCACATGTTCAATTTAACATAATAAATTAAGTTCTAGTTAGAGTTTAGATTATGGATTTTTAATGAATTTAACTATAAAACCAATAATTTATTAGTCAATTTCAACCAATATTTTTTTTAAATAAATTTAATTTTGCAGGTTAGATCAAATCGAATTGGAAAATTTAAAATGCGGATAAAGTTTGAGTTAAAAAATTTAAACCTATAGATATAATTAAGGTAGAACTTAAATACTACCCTACCTTACTGGTTCCTACCTTTAATTTTAACAACACTAAAATTTTATAGCCGATATATAGGAGCTATCATAATAATAACCATAGACTCCACCATGGTGTATTTACCTAAATTATATTAGGCCCCTAGACATACATGATAAATGACATTTGGTTGTATCCTCCTTTGGGAGGTAATTTAAAAAAGGCCACTTAAAAGGGTCTACAGAGGCTATTGAGAGTATAGATATGAATGACTTATTTGTTAGTAAGCTAGAAAATAGAAACATTTTTTTTTGTTATGCATGGTATTTTTTAAGAGTCTCGCTAGGGAGACAATGACTTATTTGTATAATGTGTACAATGGACTATATGAGTTACAAAATGAACATTCTCCATACTATATAGAATAACCATCCGACGAGTTCACCAAGGATTGAACTCTTGACCTTTCGGATCTAGAACTCTAATACCATGTCATGATACTACTCATTCCAAAAAATTTAGCTAATGAAAAAAGATAACACTAATAATTATATCTCTAATACTCCCTAAACCTCCATTGTACATATTGTACAAATATTACATTGGTTTCTCATACTTTCCCTTTTTAATAAGATAGATTAAAGATTAATTTATCGAGATCTGAGCTCTATTTAAAAAATTTTTGTTGACTAATGAATTACTGCATGCATAAGACAAGAATTGAACTCCGACACTTACTCAAACGGACAAGTGATCTGACTACACGACCAATCCAAATTGGTTAATAAAAACAATATTTAAGAGCTGGTTGGAATCATCTAGCCCAAGTAAGGATGGTGAAATTGGGCCAGAGAGATGAACTTGAGAAGAGAGTAACTGGATCGAAGTCAGATGAAGAAAAGAGTGGGCCAAAGAGAAGGATATTGTTAAGTAGTTGTAAACAGAACACAGGATTATATTCATATGGTAGTGTGGAGAGTTTGTTAGAGTGAGTGAAAATTATAAGATTTGAGAGATAACTGAGTAGAGAATCATTTGGAATATTTGAATAGAGTTGTATTAGGAGTTTCTTCCTCAACTCAGAAGAAGGAAATAATTGAAGAATTCATCCTTCATAATGTTCACTCATACATTCATACTATCCTTTCATCTTCTTCTTAATTGTCACAACATTACAGTTTTTAATTTACATTCTCATTTATACATCTATCAATATTAACATACAGATTCCATAGTTTAAATTGTTAAGTAGAGACACATTTTAATGTATCTATGCATGCATGCAGGCACCAAAGATAAGTTTCAAGAAACCCATGGGAAGTGTGTGGTTTTTTGGATACATAAACTCTTGGGAGGCCTCTTGATGATGAATTCAACCGTAGGTGAAATCTGGCATGCAAAGGGAACATTGCGCATGTGGTGGTCATGCATCACGTTACCATTGAAATGTTGGATTCATTTGTCGCTGAGTTTCTTCAGAAACGATCCTTTTGGTGGTTCAAGGATTATGGCTTTTCTTTTCAGCCTCCATGCATTGCAGAGGATAGATGTTGGTACTGCAAATTGTTCTTGCTCAACACACAGTTTGTTATCGTCATTGAGATTTGTATTAGCTATACAATGTATTTATGCTTTATATAATTCCTAGCAAATTATATTATGTGTGCACTCCATTATAATCTTTATTAGTGTATTAGTAGATACTAGTGTACTTACTAATCTATTTAATATGTATAATAACGAGTTTCCTCAATATTATTTTATCACTCACAATATTTCAAAAAAATAAAAAAGATGTTAGTTGGATTATAAGACTTAATATTTTAACAAAAAGTATTGCAAAAGATATGACAAAAGTAAAAAAATATTGCACAAATTTACTATATGAAATTATGAATATACAACTTTGTTAAGTAAATATCAAAATCAACTATTAAAGTTAACTAATAGTATAAAATATATATTGAAATATAAAATACATATTAAAAAGGATCCCGCCAGGGAGACAATGAAACATCCCCCATACTATCTAGAATAATCATTCGAGTACTAAGCTTAAACTGATTTTGGAATTCATCAAGGATTGAACTCTTGACTTTTCGGATCTAGCGCTCTAATACCATGTCATGATACCACTTATTCCAAAAGTTTCAGCTGATGGGAATAGGTAACACTAATGATTATATCTCTAATACTCCCTAAACCTCCATTGTACACATTGTATAAATATTCCATTGGCTCATCATACTTTCCCTTTTGATAATCATAAATGTTCCGGCCCGGCTCAGCTAGCACTACGCCCCGACCCAGGCGTCCGGCCTAACGAGGTTATCGGACCCGAACCGGGAGATCGATCCAATACCTCCACCCCTCCAGCACAACACTTGTAGCTGGGGGAAAGAAAACTTCTTGGAAGGCGGGTCTACTCTTGTGGGACCCGCCCTAGGTGTGAGGTATATAAAGGGAGGGCCCTACCTCTCTCAAGGTACGTTACTATCTCCTCACTTTTATTGTCATCTGTACAAATTTCTGATTTAAGCGTCAAAATCCTTTTTGCAGGTGGCCCCCTCTTCACACCACAACAGTTCGAAAGGTTGCGAAGTCTCAGTCCTCACGCACCAGAAACTCAGATCCAAGCCAGTTCCCTCCATTCCACTCTCAAAGCACATCACCGACCCGTCTAGACCCGAAGTCACGAACAATAAGTTTACTATAAAAAAGATTTTTCCAGCAAGACGAAGAAGGTATGTATTTGCAGAAGCAGAGTCGTCTCATGCAAGCCAAGGGAGGCACGCAAATATGCAATTCCCCAACATTGAAATTTTTAATATAAATTGTCTATATTTTTCGGTTTAATAATGGGAAAGTTTAGAGTTCAACATTTTTATTAAAATTTGTCCCGCACTTAACTATTAAAAGGAAAATGAGTAATCCTACACTATTAGTTATCATCTTACACCATTAAAAATATTGATGATGACTAATTGATGGCTAAATATCACAAATTCTACTGGTTCCTAGCACTACTCTTTAATAATAATAGTAAAAGATCACAATGTAGAACATATATATTATCATGAGCAAATCACTATATTAAGTCAAGGAGAGAAAAAAATTACAGAAATCTGCCAAACTAAAAACTGGTTCATGAATCAACCAAGAGCTATTTATATATAGTTCGAATCAGCCTAATTCGAACTCTAATTACATGTAATTCGAATCACAGCGATTCGAACTATTCGAATTAGTGGGTGTGAGTAGTTCGAATCAGTGTGATTCGAATTACATGTAATTAGAGTTCGAATTAGGCTGATTTGAACTATATATAAATGACTCTTGGTTGATTTATGAACCAGTTTTTGGTTTGGTAAATTTCTGTAATTTTTTCCTCTCTTTAGTTTAATATAGTAATTTGCCCTATTATCATTATCAATTAGTCATCATTAGTGATTTTAATGACGTGAAATTTCATCCAATAATATAAAATTATTCACTTTATTTTTATTGATTAAATATTGGCTGAATTTCAATAAAACTGGTAGCCCTAAAACACACGCGACGAGTTATAAAACCGAGTTGACATGCATACATATTCAGATATCAAGCATCCAATACAAATGATATTTCATCCCTGATCTGAAGTATTTCGTTAAGCTCTTTCTCAAACCTTTTCATGGCATCTTCTTCTGGCAGGGAAATTAAGACAACTCTACCATGCACTCCTCTAGAGTTAGTATATGGAACATAGTAGCTCACACCAGAAATATCATCTATACCAGCTCTGACTAATCCAGAATACAAAGGCTTACCCCATCCATAATCCACATCTCTAAACCCACATTTTGTGATGTCTGACACTATAAAGGATCCTGTCATCGAAAACGCAGGCCTTCCCTTAATGGCCATTAGATCAGAAGTAGAGTGAACATACTCCTCACTTGCATCTTTCTTTGCTTTCTTCACCAACTCCAATGCATAGCTCAAAGCCCGCCTGCAAAGCATCTCCACGGTGGAAACTGCCGTAGGAAGCACAAAAGCGTTGCCATAATACCCTTCAGGCAGTGGAGGACTAAACCTATTAAAGGAAAAGAGAATCAATTAAAATGATTATCCTTGTTCAAATTAAAGAGGAGTATGCAGATGTAATTATTATTTTAACCTGCAAGGTTCAAAACGTGCATTGACTGTGCAAAGCAAGCGAACCTCTTGGTTAGGGTTTTGCCATTGCAATGCAGCTGTATGACAACGCCATATGCATGCACTGAGGACTTCGAAGGTGGTGGAAGATTGAGCAAGACGACGAGGGAGGAGGCAGCGCAATGCATCAATCTCTTGGGGGCCAAAGAAGAAGGAAGCTTGGGAGGGTTTGAAGGAGACAGTTTTGTTGTCATCAAGTGATAGTTGTTTGTATTCATGGTGGATGAATGTGACTCTTGGTGGGTCTCTGGCACAAAGAAGATCCCTACACCAAACTGGGAGAATTGAAGGGTTTGATGCACCTTGGGCTATTTCTGCTATGGCCTTTATGAATTGACCAATTCCACATCCATCACACAGTGTGTGGTTCACACGTATAGCAAAGATGAAACCACCGCATTTGAGACGTGTTACCTGAATAAGCAGCAGAGGAGAGTTGATGATCCCATCATCAGAAAATGGAGCATCGTAGAGGAGCTCATCAAAGCAAGGAAATGGAGGCAGAGGGTCAACACCAAAATAGTCAAGTGTAACGTCTGCATCAGCTTCAATGAACAGTACACCTTCGGCAGTGCAATCCACCACAAGTTTGCCACTATGACCTTCCCTAAGCCTTCCGGCAAGTGGATAATAGAACACAAGTGCTTTGGACAATGCTTCCCTGATGACATGGACAGGGTCTTTCCCTGCCATTGAAGGGTTGTATGGAAAGAATTGCACCAATGGAAGGTGGTAACGAAGACCCTTTTGGTCATCAATATCGGAGAGAAGCTTGAGCTCACGGGGGGTGGGTCCAGCAGGTGCCACTGACTCCGCTGGCTTCCTCCTCACTTTAAGCACCATAGATGATGATTTCTGGAGAACCATTATGTGCTTTTATGTGAACTAAAGCAAAAAAATGGAAATGTTGGTGTTTGATGAACAAACTGAGAGAGACGTTGATAGTAAGAGAATTAATTATACAAGGTAGAGAAAGAGAAGTGAAAACTGAATAAATTAAACTTGATTGAATTCAGTAGAGCATATAGAAGGAGAGGAACTATTTGTAAAGAGAAGTAAACTATTTTGCTGTGCAGCTAACAGAGTAATGAAGGACGAGTAGTGATGATTATACAGCAAACTAGTTAGAGACGCTGCTGGAGAGATTTTAGTGGCTGCCACGTGTAGGAGAAGCTTATCTCTTCAATCACATGAATGGTAAGTACGATGCACACACCGACACGGAGTCGCGAATGTTAAAATCTTACATGACACGGGGACATGCATACATATAAAATATAAAGTATTTTTTAGATAAACCGTAATAATATTTTAATATTTTATTGATATTAAAATATAAATTAATTTTTTAAATTATTTTTATTGTCTTATTTTAATTATATCAAGTATTTAAAATTTTTTTTATTTTAATAAATAATAATATATACTATATCTAAATTTATTTTAAGAATATATATTAAAAATAAAACCGGACACGCTGACTGGTAATAGTATTTAGGTGTGTCAAAGTGTGTCCGAAGCTAGGAAGCACCAATATGACACGCGATACGGACACGACACGACACGGATACGCCGACACGTTCTTTTTATAAAAAATTGGATACGACACGTTTAGAATACGATGTGAATTAAAATTTAAATAATATATTAAATTAATAAAATATCATATTGTAAATATAAGAGTAAATATAGTCGCATAAAAAAGTCTTAAAATTATGCAATTATTAAAAAAAATAAAAAAATTTAATCTACTCTTGCCATCTCGCTAACAGAAAATGTATCAATTTCTTCTCCTCCAAGTTCATCATCCGCAAAAACACCACAGCTTCTATGTTTGGTTCATCTAAAGATAAATACGAAACTTCACTCAGATCTGGGTAATTAGATTTAGGTTTTGATTTATTAATTATTTTATTTTTAAATTTAAATTTTGATTTGTTTTCATTTTAGAATATTTTAAAATTAGAAAGAAAAAATTGGTTAATCGGGCCATAAAATCACAAAATCAATTTAAAATTTGTAGTCCAGCAGAAAGATCCGTCTCATGAACATTTGAATCGGGTCGGACTCGTTCGGATTCGTGACAGCTCCACCAAAATTCTGCACCGCAAGAAGACACACCGCCGATACATTCGTTTGAAGTATCCACCGTGTGTCGGCGTCGGTTTCGAATCCGACACGGATACGCCAGCACCATGAGAGAATCCGTGCTTCATAGGTCCAGAAAAGAATTTTTTATTTTTTATTGAGACACGGTTTGGACACAGCAGACACGCGTGTCGAACGAGTGTCGGTGAGTGTTGTGTTCGAAATGTGTCCGACACGCAGACACGACAACTCAGGTGCTATGCTGCTGCCAGCTGGAGAAGATAGAATTTATGAGCAGTTTACATTTGTTGCACAAAACTACCACATGATGATCAACCAGTTGGAGAAACTATTGATAGCATCAAGTGTTAAATCTTGATAATTTATTATCATTAAATTCCCAAAGAAGAATATGGCTTAATTAATTCAATCTCAAGCCAGCTACTCTCCAATGGAATAATTTCGAAAACCTACAAATACAATTGTAAAATGTACTAGGTTACTCTTCCCTTCTCTTTCAACATATTGATGCCTGTAAAAGGTTGCAGATATATTTTTAAAAGCTAGCAATTGTAAGAAAACAAAATTGATAATAATTTTATTAATATCTTTCATATATTTGTTTTCCCATTCTTGTTATGTAAATACACAGCAATTAAGCACAACTTTGTTTTCTTAGTTTACAATACAATGAGAATAAAGCATTCTGATATCTATGAATTTGAATATCCAAATCTTCTATAAGCATAGAGATGCAGACCTCCATCCAGATGCAGAGTAAGTGAAGTTCTATAATGTATTGATTTGTGTTCATCAACCAACTTGAATTTGTAGCTGCCTAAGAGGATAGCAGAGAAGATTTTCATCTGTCTGTATGAGAAATCCTTCCCAAGACAAACTCTTGGACCCGCCTGTGGAATCAACAACCAATATATATATAAATTTCTATTTTTTCAATGTTTCTTGTTCGCTAAGAAAACTATTTTGAAGTGATATCATATCAAGCTCTGACCTGGAAAGCTGTGAATTTGAAAGGGCTTTCTTGCTGAAACTTTCCATCTATGTCGAGCCACCTTTCTGGTTTGAACTCTTCAGCATCATCACCCCACAATGATTTCATCCTTCCCATGGCATAAGGTTGGTATGTCACAACATCACCTTTCTTCACATAGAATCCATCCGGCCACACATCATCTGAGGAACAAATCTTTGTATGCTGCCATACAAGCATCAAACCAAGTCGTTAGACAAATCGAATACTAAACATACTATAGAAGAATATATATAAAAAAGAATATTTTCTTTTTTTTTCCGTGTGGTTTTGTTATATCATTCACCCATGGAACAGCAGGGTGGAGTCTTAGTGTCTCTGTCAAAGCTGCATGTAGATACTGCAGTTTTTCAAGAGCTTCTTCAGTTATATTAGCTGCAAACTCCTCTAGCTTTGAAAAATCTGATAACCCGGTTGCATCTTTGACTTCTTGTGCAATCTTTTCCTGCACATGAGGAAGCTTGCATAGCCGGAAAAGGAACCATGAAAGAGTAGTGGCTGTTGTATCTTTTCCAGCTATGATGAAACTCAAGATGATGTCTTTCAGGTACTTTGGATCGGTCTCATCCAATTCTAGAAACCTTGACAAAAGATCTTTCCTCACCTGTCAAAAGAAAACAACATGTAATGCCAATGAATTTCTTCAATGATTTTCTATAACTATCAACAAATAAGGTTTTGTCTTATGAATTCTTACAGGCTTATCATCTTGATTATGGACTTGTTCAGTCTTGCTTTTAATCACATTATACACAAATTCATCTACAACTCTGACATGTTTCTTCAGTAAAGCTTCTTGTCCTATGTTCAAAAACCGCTTTGCCTTCCAGAAAACGTCGATATACCTAAGTGCAGTAATTGCACTTGCATCATCAAAAGAACTAGAGAATTTGATGCCTTCTTCATATGTTCCACCCATAGTGTCCAGTTCTACACCTAGTACTATATTAAATACCGAGTCCATGGTTGATTTGGAAAGTAAGTCCTGCCAATAAGAACTTTTCTTACATCAATGTGTAACAAACTCAAATAATAACCAAAGTTGTTTAACTAAATGTTGTAGAAGTATATCTCTCTATTTGAAGATTCATACATGGATTTCAATTGCCTTATTTGATGTTGCTGCTTCAGATACTATTGCAGCAAGTTTTACAGCATTTGATTTGAAAACCGAACTGCTGTAATCTCTCAAAAGCTTTGAGGAAAATTGGTAGCTTGCTGCCTTTCTCTGATGTCTCCACTTCTCTCCATCCACTGTGAATATCCCATCTCCCAACAGGTCCCTCAGAATTTCATACTGATGCCGTCCCTGAAACAAGTTATAGGAACTTTTTAGGCTCTAGCATCCAAACTATGTTACTGATTCAATAATACATTGTATTTTCCACTATAGATTGGGAAAATATGTTCATCACGAAGATATGAAATATTTAAAATGTCTGAATCAATTCAAGTTTTCCTTTAGTTCTAAAATTCCAATCAACTAGGAATTGCATAATTTGGAACGTTAAATCTGACTTGTGAACTTCCTCTCCTTCCAGCTTTTTGCTATTACTATGCAAACTGAAATAACAACTTTTCTTTCTGGCCACAAAATTATCACATATCTGAACATGTTTAGTTCTGTTTTTGTATAACTAATTCTGATAGAATTGATTTTGATTTTTGATGCAAGGTATTTATATTTGGTTGTTACTATTCTGAAAGTAAACATATTCACTTTTGCTAGAATCAATTCTAGAGGCTAGAACAGATTTGCAAATTAGCAACAAAACATGCACAAAAATAGCCAAATATTGAGGAAATAAAATTCAAGTGTGTACATGCAAAAGTAGATCCTCACATGATTTAACTTTGTAGAGTTGAATTAGTACCTTGCCATAGTTTGAAAAGTTTGTCTTGAGGATATATTCCACATTGGTGGGGTCTGAAGTATTCACCTCACTGCTTGATAAGCTAAGGAGCCTATAACTGCTGTGCTTTCTTGCAAGATCTGTCATGTAATCATGTAGCCTGTTGAAGTTGACAAGTTGGTGGAAAACAGTTCCGGCAATGGGGTGGCGTTTTCTTCTCCGGCCATGTCTTTCGGCAACTAACACTGCTATAACTAAGGCTACAACTGCTGCAGCTAGATATTTGCAATCAATGCTAAAATAATTTAACATTTTGGCTCAGCAGAAGACTATTTGCTACAAAATTTTGATCATGAAGAAACTGAAATACCTATAATAACAACAGAATTATTTATAATATTTTTCATAGAATGGTATTTAAACACTATGTTTGTCACCCACTGGTCTACCACCCTGGCCTGTCATTTTATAATATGTGAAAAACTAGTATTATAAATTTGTTATAACATTTTTAGATAATGAAAAATAATACATGAGTTTTTATTATATAATTAGCTTTAAAATAATCTGTATATTACTGAGTTCTGCAATTTTGTGCGGGTCCTAAGTTCCACAATAGTTACTATTATCTTTATTGGTTTATTTTAATATATTACTGATACTTCTAGAAACATCATTTTTAACTATTAGTTATTTTGCTTTTAGCAGCAATTAGATATAGCCGTTTTATGTTTATTACTAAAAGGTTTTAGCGACTATGTCGGTAAAAAAAATTTTTAATGATCGCAAAAACTATATAATTATTACTATAACATATAGTAATAATGACAAATATATAATTGTCATAAAAGCAAAAGTTAAATAATACATACAATGAACATTATGTTATTGTCACTAAAAATAAATTTTATTAAATAATTTATTACGTATTAATATATAATGAAAAATGACAGGGTTTTGTTATATAATTTTTTTTGGTTAATTAAACTCATGTATTATTTGTATCGGTTCTGCTAGGAAATCAATTAGGAGTGAAACCAACTTTAATTAATTAGTTGAAAAATAGGTTTATTATTAAAAAAAAGGATAATAATTTTCTGCTATTCTAATTGTTTCAAATTTTAAAATCAGAAATAAAAAAAATTGACTTAATTAATTTATTTTGTAGTTGATTTTCTAGACTTTTTCTATTTGTATACATATTTAAATTTATTTTATCCGTTGAGTGAGCTAAGATTTTGGACTTATAATTTTTTAAAAATTTCTTGTGTCATTTACTAAAAATTTATGTGTTATTTCTAATTAAATGAATAAAATAATGTATTTTGTTATCATTGAATTGATTGTGTGGTATTAAATTAAAGAAAAAGAGGAGAATGATGAATAGTTTTGAATTATATAGAATTTATCAAAAAATAATACCAAAATTTTTTAATTATGATACAAAATTTTTTAATTTTAACATTAAAAATTTCGTAACTATGACACAAGTTCTTGTTAAGAGAGTGAACCAATAATTATGAGAATGTAAAACAAGAAAAAAAGAGAGGAGGATGAGGAGGAAGAAGAAAGAGAGTTTTGAATTATTGAATTTATCAAAAAAATAGCATCATAATTTTTTAGCTGTGACACATAAAACTTTTTTTTATTTTGATATTGAAATTTTTTAACCGTATCATAGAAATATAATGTATTTTTTTTATTGTTAAACTAATTGTGTAATATTTAACTAAGAAAAAAAGAAAATGATAATGATGGTGGTGGTGGTAACAATGAAAGAATAGGAGAAAAAAAAATAATAAATCAAATGAAAAGATCTAAGAGGAGGAGGCGGTAGTGATGACGATGACAATGATAAAAAAAATACAAAAATGAGAGAAAAGATAAATAGGCATATTTGAAGAAGATGAAAAAAAAGTATGCCCATAATAAATAACGCATTATGTGAAAAATAGTTATAATAATTTGGTTAAACTTAATTAATAAATAATTATTTTTGTATAAATTAATATTATATTTTATATTTATTTAGTAATAACAATATCTTTTAATTTAATTGCCAATAAGTTATAGTTTAAATGACAATTTTTTTATACTCAATTAAGAGATTGTGGGTTCGAATCTTCTATCTTTTGGTAAAAATAAATATATCTTTTAATTATAAATAGTAATTGGGAAGTTGGAGACCAATTGATGAGTAGCTATGTCAAATTTGAGAAATACATAATTGAAAATTAAAAAAAAAATAAAATAAAATTACAATGTTAAATCTAAAAAAATATTTTACATCAATTAAATTTTGAAAAAATCAAATTGACTAATATGTAAACTTTGGAAAACTAAATTAGATCCTTACTGTCCAAATAAAACTTGTAATATTCCAGGTCATTGGGCAATAAAAATACTTCCAATTCATTCATATTTCAAGGAAGATAAGTGACGTACTGACATAGCCACGTACGTAATTACGTAGGTCCTGCTTTTTAGGTTTCACCAGCAATTCAAGTTCTCGTTCTTCATTAAAAGCCAAATACAGCGGATTAATTAGCCGACGTCAAAGATATATACGTGTTATGATGGATGAGAAACAACAAAGAAGCTAAAATTAATTACAACCGTATTTGACTATTATAAATGAATTTTTTTATTTTTTTTATTTTTTTATAAAGTATAATCTTTTATCATATATTTTTTAAATAAAATAAAAAAAAATATATAAAAAATATTAAATAATAAAAAATCATATTTTATAAAAAAAAATTCATTCTCCGGGTATCCGTCGATAAATTAAAGTTTAAAGAGTACCAAACAGACTAAATTAAAAGAAGGAAATTTTTGAATTAAGTAATTAAGAATTACGGCGGACTATATATTGTCATACTTTTTTATCCTATGGCCACTCATTAACTCATTCTTTATTGTCTTAGCCTCATGCTAATTAAGTTGTTAATTTATTTTTTAAAATTTAAATTTGATATATTAACAGTGTAAAATATTTTTATAATTATTTAATTATATCTATTTTTTTAGATAATTATTTATGCAGTTAATATAAAAAATAGTTATTTTTACTAATGTAATGTTACGTAATTAGATGTACATATAAAATTATTTATTTTATACAGACAGTATATCAAAATTAAATTTTATTTTTTATTCAAATAATAATAATTAAATAGAAACTTAGGTGCAGTTAATTTCTTATGAAATTAATACATAAGAGCCATTAAATGATTTGATAGATTTGACTAAATTATCATTTAACAATTTTTAACTATCAACTTTACATAAAATTAACTGCACATAAATTTTTACCAAATAATTATTATTAGTGTATTCACTAAATGAAAAGCAAAAGAGCGACCGTTTAATTTACGGTTTAGCAACAACGTTAACCGGGGTCAAAACTTCACGTAACGATTTTGAAACGGTGGAACTCAACATTTGATATTAATAAACACAATATTAATCCATTATTTTATTTATCGAATATGTATACAAATAATACATGAGTTTAATTAAGAAAAAAAACGTTTTAGAATAGAAAAAAAAGAATTATATAACTGTTTTCGTGCGATGGTCGGGATATAGCACGTTAGTTTCGAACTTTTTGTTTGGAAAGAGTTATACTTTAGTACAGAAAGAACAAAGGAGAGAAGTATATGTAAAAGGCACTTCAACGCTCAAGTCAATAAGTGTGTCAAAAATTATGTATCTTCTTTTGCTTTATAAAATGTCTTACCTCACATAGTGAGGTGAGATATTAACAGTTACGTTTCAGGAATAATTTGTATTAAAGAAGAATGATATCATATAAAAACGTTATGATATTCGTTTTCGTGTATAGAGTTGAGTTATAATGTTTGACCGAATTATAACGTATGGAGTCGAATTATAACATTTGATCGAGTTATAACAGTTAGGGCTGCACACAGATCGGATCGGATCAGATATAGCCTAAAATTCTATCCGATCCGCACTGTATTCATCGGATCGGATACGGTATCCGCATTTTTTCAGGCCAGATCCGATCCGATCCGATCCGTATACTTGTGGATCGGATATCGGGTATATCCGCATAATTAAAAAAAAAAACTATTTTAATATTTTATTTGGCTATTTTTACAAAAAAAATCCATAAAATTCATTTTTCACCTATTTGAGCCTATTTACTCCTAAAATATTATCAATAAAAGTTCTCTTAAATAACAAAAAAATAATAATAACACAAGATTTAAGTTTAATTATTCTAAGTTGAAGTACAACATAAAAAATTAAAAACAAGATATCATAAAATTCATAAAACAACACACTAAAATTCATATCACATTAAGGTTTACTTTCTTAAACTATGCTATTTATATGAGACGTGCGGATATACGGATTTGCAGATCGAATCCGTGGATATCACTGCTAAATCAGTAATCCAATCCTATTATAGTGTGGATCGGATCTGACCCGATCCGATGGCTTTGCGGATCGGATAATATCCGCAAAATTCGAATCGGGTGCGGATAATTACCACAGATATGCAGATATTATCCGATTCATGTGCAGCTCTAATATTAACAGTCATATTAATAACAAAATTCCTGCAATTTTTAATTATATATTAATACGTAATAAATTATTTAATAATCTTTAAGTATATAAGTTTAATGTAAATATTAATGAGTTTTGTTTTTTTGACTTATATTAATGGTTAAAATAATACTTTAATATATAGATACCTAAAATATATGGTAGTAATCATATCATCCAATAACAAAATTTAATTTTGGTGGCAATAATATAATATTCATTATATGTCTTATTTAACTTCTATTTTTAATTTGGTAGCAATAATAATTATATACTTTTTACAATCATTAAAAAAATTTTATCATCAAATATATAATTGTCGCTAAAATTTTTTAGTAATAAAACATAAGACGATTATATCTAATAGCGGTTAAAAATAAAATAACTGATAGTTAAAAGTGATTTTTCTAGTACTATCAATAATATAGTAAAATAAAACAGTAAGGATAGTAGCTTAGGACCCACACAAAATTATAGAACTCAGTAAGATACAAATTATTTTATAACTAATTATAAAATGAAAACTCATCTGTTATTTTTAATTATCTAAAAATTTATAATATTAGTTTTTCTCATATTATAAAATGACAGGGTGGTAGACCAGTGGGTGACAAACATCGTGTTTAAATACCTTTCTATGAAAAATATTATAAATAATTCTGTTGTTGTTATAAGTATTTCAGTTTCTCCATGATCAAAATTTTGTAGTAAATAGTCTTCTGCTGAGCCAAAATGTTAGATTATTTTAGCATTGATTGCAAATATCTAGCTGCAGCAGTTGTAGCCTTAGTTATAGCAGTGTTAGTTGCCGAAAGACATGGCCGGAGAAGAAAACGCCACCCCATTGCAGGAACTGTTTTCCACCAACTTGTCAACTTCAACAGGCTACATGATTACATGACAGATCTTGCAAGAAAGCACAGCAGTTATAGGCTGCTTAGCTTATCAAGCAGTGAGGTGTGCACTTCAGACCCCACAAATGTGGAATATATCCTCAAGACAAATTTTTCAAACTATGGCAAGGTACTAATTCAACTCTGCGAAGTGTCAAAGTTAAATCCTCAATATTTGGTTATTTTTGTGCATGTTTGCTAATTTGCAAAATCAGTTCTAGCCTCTAGAATTGATTCTTTTGCAAAAGTGAATATTTTTTACTTTCAGAATAGTTACAACCAAACATAAATACGTTACATGAAAATCAGTTATACCTGAATTAGTTGTTGAAAAACAGAACTAGACAAGTTCAGATATATGATAATTTTGTGGCTAGAAAGAAAAGTTGGTTATTTCAGTTTGCATAGTGATAGCATAGTTGATTCCTACATTTTAAATATTTCATATCTTCTTGATGAACATATGAAATATCTATTCCCCAACCTATAGTGGAAAATATAATATATTGTTAAATCCGTAACATAGTCTCGATGCTTGGGTCTAGAAAGTTCCTATAACTTGTTTCAGGGACGGCATCAGTATGAAATCCTGAGGGACCTATTGGGAGATGGGATATTCACTGTGGATGGAGAGAAGTGGAGACATCAGAGAAAGACGGCAAGCTATCAATTTTCCTCAAAGCTTTCGAGAGATTACAGCAGTTCGGTTTTCAAATCGAATGCTGTAAAACTTGCTGCAATAGTATCTGAAGCAGCAACATCAAATAAGGCAATTGAAATCCAAGTAGGACTCTTCAAATGCATACACTTCTATAACATTTAGTTAAACAACTTTGGTTATTATTTGAGTTTGTTACACATTGATGTAAGAAAAGTTCTTATTGGCAGGACTTACTTTCCAAATCAACCATGGACTCAGTATTTAATATAGTACTAGGTGTAGAACTGGACACTACGGGTGGAACATATGAAGAAGGCACCAAATTCTCTAGTTCTTTTGATGTTGCAAGTGCAATTACTATACTTAGGTATGTCGACATTTTCTGGAAGGCGAAGCGATTTTTGAACATAGGACAAGAAGCTTTACTGAAGAAACATGTCAGAGTTGTAGATGAATTTGTGTATAATGTGATTAAAAGCAAGACTGAACAAGTCCATAATCAAGATGATAAGCCTGTAAGTAAAAGAATTCATAAGACGAAACCTTATTTGTTGATAGTTACAGAAAATTATTGAAGAAATTCATTGGCATTACATGTTTTCTTTTGACAGGTGAGGAAAGACCTTTTGTCAAGGTTTTTAGAATTGGATGAGACCGATCCGAAGTACCTGAAAGACATCATCCTGAGTTTCATCATAGCTGGAAAAGATACAACAGCCACTACTCTCTCATGGTTCCTTTACAGGCTATGCAAGCTTCCTCATGTGCAGGAAAAGATTGCACAAGAAGTCAAAGATGCAACAGGGTTATCAGATTTTTCAAAGCCTGAGGAGTTTGCAGCTAATATAACTGAAGAAGCTCTTGAAAAAATGCAGTATCTACATGCAGCTTTGACAGAGACACTAAGACTCCACCCTGCTATTCCATGGGTGAATGATACAACAAAACCACACGGAAAAAATATATATTCTTCTATAGTATGTTTGGTATTCGATTTGTTTAACAACTTGGTTTGATGCTTGTATGGCAGGATACAAAGATTTGTTTCTCAGATGATGTGTGGCCGGATGGATTCTATGTGAAGAAAGGTGATCTTGTGGCATACCAACCTTATGCCATGGGAAGGATGAAATCATTGTGGGGTGATGATGCTGAAGAGTTCAGACCAGAAAGGTGGCTTGACATAGATGGAAAGTTTCAGCAAGAAAGACCCTTCAAATTCACAGCTTTCCAGGTCAGAGCTTGATATGATATCACTTCAAAATAGTTTTCTTAGCGAACAAGAAACATTGAAAAAATAGAAATATATATATATATATATATATATATATATATATATATATATATTGGTTGTTGATTCCACAGGCGGGTCCAAGAGTTTGTCTTGGGAAGGATTTCTCATACAGACAGATGAAAATCTTCTCTGCTATCCTCTTAGGCAGCTACAAATTCAAGTTGGTTGATGAACAAAAATCAATACATTATAGAACTTCACTTACTCTGCATCTGGATGGAGGTCTGCATCTGTATGCTTATAGAAGATTTGGATATTCAAATTCATAAATATCAGAATGCTTTATTCTCATTTTATTGTAAACTATTGCTCCTGGCTTGGATGGAACTAGTTGATCATGTCTCACCAAAAATAACGTAGATTTATGCAACAAATTAAACTGCTCATAAATTCTATCTGTTCCAATCGTGGTGCTTATATCAGCAAGTGAAAGAGCTAGCTTTGTGCGAAAAGGAAAAGAATTTAAATATAAGATAAAAAAAGTATATTTATGTTTTATGCTTTTTAATATATAATTATTATCTCTATCCAATTTAAGCTTTTGGTTTCATGATAAATATACTTGTATCACACAAAACTTTAATTCACAGCAGCAACGTTTGACAATAATCAAAGCGCTGATAAAATTAAGTCATCATTTTTTACAAAATATAAAAATCAAGTTACCATGTGAAATTCCCTACTCTGAGTGCAGAGTGGTTGTAGTGAATGAGAAGATTTGAGAGAGAAACAAGAGCTGGTGAAATATCAGAAAATGAAAAGTGAATTTTGATGAGGAATTATACTCATCTGGGATCTGGTAAAAATATATCTCCAATAAAATCCAAAAGTTAATATCTACTTTGGAGCCCTAAACTCACTTAATTATTGAAATAATTTACAATTGCAAGTACCACTTCTATTCAGTTAGAGAACTGAAGCTGACTGAAAAAAAAATTTCTTCACTCCCATCATATATATAAGCAAATGTTAAATAAATGAAGGAAGAAACAGAGGTGTTTTAGGCTTAGAGACAATGAATATTAGAAAACAAGAAAATACTTTTTCATTCTCAAATAAAGACACATAAGACAAGTTATAAAAACTAAGTTGATAGATGCATGTGTATTCAAATCAAGCATCCTCTAAAGATTGGACATCAACTTGATAGTTTTCTCTTCATCCTTGATCTTGACCATCCCATTAAGCTCTTTCTCAAATCTTTCCATGCCTTCTTCTGGCAGGCAAATTAAAACCACCGTACCATGCTCTCCTTTAGAGTTAGTATATGGAACAAAGTAGCTCTCACCGCTGTCACAAAAGAGAAGAGAATCAATTGGAAATTATCCTTGTTCAAATTAAAGAAGAGTGTGACCTGCAAGGTTGAAAACGTGCATTGACTGCACACATGAAGCGAACTTCTTGATTAGGGTTTTGCCGATGCAGTGCAGCTGTATAACAACGCCAGAGGCATGCACTGAGGACATCGAAGGTGCTAGAAGATTGAGCAACGTGAAGAGGGAAGAGGCAGCGCAATGCATCAATCTCTTTGGAGCCAAAGAAGAAGGAAGCATGGGAGGGTTTGAAGAACACATTTTTGTTGTCGTCTTGAAGGGGTAGTTGTTTGTATTCATGGTGGATGCATGTAACTCTTGGAGGGTCTCTGGCACAAAGAAGCTCCCTACAGCAGAGTGGGAGGATTGAAGGCTTTGTTGCACCTTGGGCTATTTCTGCTATACCCTTTATGAATTGCACAAATCCACTTCCATCATACATTGTATGGTTTACACGCGTAGCAAAGATGAAGCCACCGCATATGAGCCGTGTTTAGGGATGGCAATACCACCCGAACCCGCGGGTACTCACTCCGTCCCTACCGACAGGTTTTTAGCGGGGCGGGACGGGGTCGGGGTCGGGTTTAAGTAATACCCGTCTCTACCCGCCCCGCTATATATAATATAATAATTTTAATATATAATATGTATAATATATGTAAAATAATTAGTAAATGATTAATAATATTGTATTATATTTAAATTTTTACTTTAATTTATATTATGTATGTGATGATGGTTATATAAATTTTGAAATTTAATTTTATTTATTGGATTTTAATAATTATAGGGGCGGATTGGATACTCGCAGGGGTGGATTCCATGCGGATTGTTGTACGGCGGAGCGGGGTCGGGTAGAGCAAAAACCCGCCCCTACCTACCCCGTTGCCACCCCACGGCTCGTGTTACCTGTCTTAATGAGTTAAACTACTTGATATCAATCTATTTCGTTAAAGAAAAAATATACCTAAACAATACACATAGTATACGGTAAACAATGTGAACAACGATTTAAAAAAAAAAATCCTCCGACGGAGTCAATGATTTATTTGTACAATGTGTACAATGGTTATATAGGTTACAAAATAAACATCATTCATAATATTTAAAATAATCATTCGAGTATTAGAAATAATAAACATTTTATGTCATAACCACTCATTCCAAAAGGTTAAGTTGATTTTGAGATTCACGAAGGAGGCAAGGATCAAACTTTTGAGTTTTTGAATCTAGAACTCTAATACCATATCATGAAACCACTCATTCCAGAAGTTTACGCGAAAAAAAGTAACACTAGTTATATCTCTAATACTCCCTAAATCTTCGTTATATGCATTGTACAAAAATTCCATTGATTGATACTTTCCCACACGAAAATGGTCGAGTGTAACATCTGCATCAGCTTGGATGAACAATACACCTTCGCCAGTGCAATCCACCATAAGTTTGCCACTAGGACCTTCCCTAAGTCTTCCGGCAAGTGGATAATAGAACACAAGTTCTTTGGACAACGCTTCTCTGATGACATGGACAGGGTCTTTCCCTGCCATTGAAGGGTTGTAAGCAAAGAATTGCACCAATGGAATTTGGTAACGGAGACCCTGTTGGTCATCAATATCGGAGAGAAGCTTGAGCTCATGGGGGGTGGGTCCAGCAGGTGCCACTAGCTCCGCTGGGTTCCTCCTCACTTTAAACACCATTGACGATGATGATTTCTGGAGAACCATTATTATGTGCTTTTTTGGGAATTAAAGTAAGAATCCAAATATTGGTATTTGATGAACATACTGAAATGTTGATATTATTAAATGGGTGAGTCGCTAGTGGCTAAGGGTGGCTATGTATTTACAAACCAATAAGGGCATGACATATGTCATGGCTGAAACGATGCTTAATTTGTGGATTATTGTTCGAATAATTCTTAATCATCTCTCTCTTCGTAAACAAAATTTAGTTACTGCATCGTTAGTTTATATACAGCAGTAAACTGAATAAATTAAACTTGATTGAATTAAGTGCAACATATAGAAGGAGAGGAACTATTTATATACAGAAGTAAAGTAGTTTACTGTGTATGTGTATCTATGTTGCTGCCAGCTGGTTCAAGTAGTTGATGATTAGTTGGAACTTGGAAGTTAGTTATTTAATTTGGGTTAACTTTACGAGAAAAATTCCACAAACAATTAAAATACCTAACAAATCTAACTAAGTTTAAGAATTTTAAATTCAGGAGCGCGTTTCTACGGATAGAGTTCAAATATAAAATATACCGAAATTTTTTAACGATGAGGACATACAAATAAATTCAGTTTAAAATAAATTCAGTCAAGTGCACTTTATTTAAATTTAAAATGTACCAAAATTAAATTTAGAATACACCAAAATTACTTAATGATAATTCAAAATTTTTTTTCATCCTTCTTTTTCTTCTTCATCCTCATTATCTTCTTCTTTTCTTTTTCATCTTCTCCTTCTTATTTTACCTTATCATAATTCTTTTTATTTTACTCTCTTAACCAAAATAAAAATAAAAAAAATCAAACAAAAAACAAGAAACAGACAATGTTCCAAAATCAACAAGAAGAAGAACATATATTCATTCAATTAAATAAGATTGCAATATAGTATAAATATGTTCATTCAAGTCTAATATAAGAAGTAATGCTCTTAAAAAAAGAAATAAGAGCAACAAAAAAAAACAAAAAATAAAAAAAATGCATTTTATACTTTTGTAGCAGATTTTTTTTTAGCAAACGAGCTCAACGTAATAAAGTGGAGCAAAAGAAGAACAAAGTCACAAAAACCAACTCCCAATGTAAAATAAAATAAAAGCTATCACCAATGTCATTTTTCCATTGTCATCAACAATAAAAGGGATCTACACTGCTTGACGCTTTATAACTGGTAACTGATATGTAAAAAAATTCTTCTACATCTATTTTCTTGTTATGAAATATCTGTCTGTTTCTTTCGGTGTCAAAACTAAGATATTCATGTGTTATTATTTATTTTATATAATCAAAACTCTTTCTCTTTTTTCTCTTTATCTTTTGTTGTTTCTTCTTCTTCTTTTCATCTTTTTATTCTTATTTTATTTTTTCATATTTTTTTTTATTTTATCATCTTAAGAGGAATAAAACCAAAAAAAAAATCAAACAAAAAAAATAAATAACTGTAACATTAGGAAGAAGAGAAGAAGAAGAAGAAACAAAAATAAAACACAGTAATAGCAGCACTAATAGAAGAAGGAGTCAGAGGCGCACGAAGAAGAAGAAGAACGACGTAATTTTTAGCGTATATTGTGTGAGTGGGTTTTGGTGAGTTATGAATCAAGATGATCAAGCAGTTGGAGTAAAAATTGAGAGCATCAAGTGTTAAATCGGGATCATTTATTATCATTAAATTAAATCAATGATTATAAATTTAATAGGGACTTCAAAGCCACATCCACAATAAAGACCTCCTTTTTTCTTCCTGTCACTCGATGCTTTTTCTTCTATTGATGAACTATTTGTTGTTCTAACTTGTCATGCGTTTTCTCTTTCAAATTGTTGAGTGAATCTTGCTATGTATTTTTTTCCCCTTTCTTTCTTAAATTCCCAAATAAGTTACTGAATACTGATTGATGCTTGTAAGTCATTGCTTTCATATATTTGTTTTCCCATTCTTGTTATGCAAATACACAACAATTTGGCACAACAATTCTGTTTTCTTAGTGTACAATACAATGAGAATAAAGCATTCTGATATCTATGAATTTGAATATCCAAATCTTCTATAAGCATAGAGATGCAGACCTCCATCCAGATGCAGAGTAAGTGAAGTTCTATAATGTATTGATTTGTGTTCATCAACCAACTTGAATTTGTAGCTGCCTAAGAGGATAGCAGAGAAGATTTTCATCTGTCTGTATGAGAAATCCTTCCCAAGACAAACTCTTGGACCCGCCTGTGGAATCAACAACCAATATATATATATATATAAATTTCTATTTTTTCAATGTTTCTTGTTCGCTAAGAAAACTATTTTGAAGTGATATCATATCAAGCTCTGACCTGGAAAGCTGTGAATTTGAAGGGGCTTTCTTGCTGAAACTTTCCATCTATGTCAAGCCACCTTTCTGGTCTGAACTCTTCAGCATCATCACCCCACAATGATTTCATCCTTCCCATGGCATAAGGTTGGTATGCCACAAGATCACCTTTCTTCACATAGAATCCATCCGGCCACACATCATCTGAGAAACAAATCTTTGCATCCTGCCGTACAAGCATCAAACCAAGTCGTTAAAAAAATCGAATCCCAAACATACTATAGAAGATTAGGCAACCATTTTTCACTCTCTAAAGATTCAGATCACTAGCAAAATTACCCCAGAAAGATTGATAATTATCCGGTCGTACCTAAAGGGTTGATTTCAACAGCTAAAATGGTGCTATACTTGTTACTAAAATCAAACATTTTAATCTTTTGAGTACCACGGCATAATTATCAATCTTTGCAGAACAATTTTGCTAGAAATTAATCTTTCAAGGATAAAAAGGGTGCCTTAGTCTAATTGTGTTAAAAAAAGAATCTTTTCTTCTTTTCATGTGGTTATGTTGTATTATTCACCCATGGAACAGCAGGGTAGAGTCTTAGTGTCTCTGTCAAAGCTGCATGTAGATACTGCATTTTTTCAAGAGCTTCTTCAGTTATGTTAGCTGCAAACTCCTCAGGCTTTGAAAAATCTGATAACCCTGTTGCATCTTTGACTTCTTGTGCAATCTTTTCCTGCACATGAGGAAGCTTGGATAGCTTGTAAAGGAACCATGAAAGAGTAGTGGCTGTTGTATCTTTTCCAGCTATGATGAAACTCAGGATGATGTCTTTCAGGTACTTCGGATCAGTCTCATCCAATTCTAAAAACCTTGACAAAAGGTCTTTCCTCACCTGTCAAAAGAAAACATGTACTGCCAATGAATTTCTTCAATGATTTTCTATAACTATCAAAAAATAAGTTTTTGTCTTGTGAATTTGTTTACTTACAGGCTTATCATCTTGGTTATGGACTTTTTCAGTCTTGCTTTTAATCACATTATACACAAATTCATCTACAACTCTGACATGTTTCTTTAGTAAAGCTTCTTGTCCTATGTTCAAAAACCGCTTCGCCTTCCAGAAAACGTCGATATACCTAAGTATAGTAATTGCACTTGCATCATCAAAAGAACTAGAGAATTTGGAGCCTTCTTCATATGTTCCACCTATAGTGTCCAGTTCTACACCAAGTACTATATTAAATACTGAGTCCATGGTTGATTTGAAAAGTAAGTCCTGCCAATAAGAACTTTTCTACATCAATGTGTAACAAACTCAAATAATAACCAAAGTTGTTTAAATAAATGTTATAGAAGTATATCTATCCATTTGAAGAGTCCTACTTGGATTTCAATTGCTTGATTTGAGATTGCTGCTTCAGACACTATTGCAGCAAGTTTTATAGCATTCCCTTTGAAAACTGAACTGCTGTAATCTCTCAAAAGCTTGGAGGAAAATTGATAGCTTGCTGCCTTTCTCTGATGTCTCCACTTTTCTCCATCCACTGTGAATATCCCATCTCCCAATAGGTCCCTCAGGATTTCATACTGATGTCGTCCCTGAAACAAGTTATAGGAACTTTCTAGACTCAAGCATCGAGACTATGTTACGGATTCAACAATATATTGTATTTTCCAGTATAGGTTGGGGAATAGATATTTCATATGTTCATCAAGAAGATATGAAATATTTAAAATGTAGGAATCAACTATGCTATCACTATGCAAACTGAAATAACCAACTTTTCTTTCTAGCCACAAAATTATCATATATCTGAACTTGTCTAGTTCTGTTTTTGAATAACTAATTCTTTTATAACTGATTTTGATGTAAAGTATTTATGTTTGGTTGTAACTATTCTGAAAGTAAAAAATATCACTTTTGCAAAAGAATCAATTCTAGAGGCTAGAACTGATTTTGCAAATTAGCAAACATGCTCAAAAATAACCAAATATTGAGGATTTAACTTTGACACTTTGTAGAGTTGATTTAGTACCTTGCCATAGTTTGAAAATTTTGTCTTGAGGATATATTCCACATTTATGGGGTCTGAAGTGTACACTTCACTGCTTGATAAGCTAAGCAGCCTATAACTGCTGTGCTTTCTTGCAAGGTCTGTCATGTAATCATGTAGCCTGTTGAAGTTGACAAGTTGGTGGAAAACAGTTCCTGCAATGGGGTGGCGTTTTCTTCTCCGGCCATGTTTTTTGGCAACTAACACTGCTATAACTAAGGCTAGAACTGCTGCAGCTAGATATTTGAAATCAAGGCTAAAATAATCTAACATTTTGGCTCAGCAGAAGACTACTTACTACAAAATTTTGATCAGGAAGAAACTAGAATACTTATAACAACAGAATTATTCATAATATTTTTCATAGAAAGGTATTTAAACACTATGTTTGTCACCTACTGTTCTACCACCCTATCATTTTATAATATTTTGTTTCAAGGTCATAATTTACATACTGGTATCGTGCTAGCTGCAATTACAGACAAGAAGAAAACAACGAAAAATTCATAAGGGATAACGCAGTGTGAAACCACATTAGCCTTTAATATGCATTAATTTGCACTCATGATAGTACTTTTTGCTCTTTGGCTAGATTAGTCAAATATTTTATTAGTAAGGCACTCACATCGTCAAATTTTTTAAGTGTGTGAAGACAACATTGGATGATGGTGCAATAATGAGGCGGCATTTGGCCCCACGCTGTTTTTAATTTTTGTTTTAAAAAATATAGTTATATATAATATGTTTCTATTTTAAATTTTAAATGATTTTACTACAAATAAAATAAATTTAATTAGCTAAAGTTTTAAATTTATTTTTTTATTTTTTTATTATTTTGACTATTATTTAACCTAATCAAATTTAATTATTGTACCATCACTTCTTTATTCTCTTAAACTATCTTCTTATTTTTATATTTTCAACCTTCTTTTTCTATTCCTTATCTAATGGTCATCTTCTCTTCATCAAAAAGTAAATTTTAAATTCTCTAATTTTTTTATATAGCTCTCCATAACTCTATGTATCTTTCAATTTCATTATTTCTCTTTTTGATATTTTTAATTACAATTTTTAATTCAAACAATTATAGTTTAGGTATTAATCTAATATTTATTTTTTTTGTGACTTTATATATTTTATTTTATTCTCGATTTATTCATCCTTATTACTTATTTTTTATCTTTTGTTCTATTATATGTACCTATGTTGCATATAAAATTTTAAATGAACTGATTAATTTTTTTTTCCAAAGATAGTAAGTTATATTTCATTAATTATTGAAAAAAAAATACAAAGATGTCCAAAAGCAGGATAGCATAATAAAAGGTGGGGATTTCCCAAAAATACTACACTGAAGGTATTCATCCAACGGTACGTGGTCGAAAAACGAAGAAAAATCTTAAAGAAGAAAGAATGATAAATCAAATTGAATGAAACTAAGAGCTTGCCTCATGGAGATGACGACCTAAACTGGGAGTTCTTTTGATTTTACGGAGTAACTTGACAGAGCTTGCTAGAATGGCAGACGGCATTGAAGTAGAAACTTCAAAAATCAACTGGTTGCGAGCTTTCCAGCAGTTCCAGCAAATGATGGCAAGCAATTGAGGATTACGGTCAGCATTCTTCACCGAGTTAAGCATCTCTGTTGATGCAGTCCACCATGTCCAAAAGTCGTTAGGACTCTGAGGGGGAAGACAGTCATGAAGATAACTCTGAGACTATACATCTTTAATTCTAGAGCAATCGATCAAACAATAAGTGACTGTTTCGGTTGCTTCATGACAGCAAGGGCATATTGGTGATATAGATGGGATGCGGTGATGAATCTGAGCAAGCACCAGAAGCCGGCCATGGAGAGCTTTCCAGATAAATAGCTTAATTTTGTGAGGCAAGTTCAACTTCCATAGATCAGTCCACGACTTTTTCTGTTGCATATAATTAGGGCAAAACTCCAGAAGCGGATGGTAAAATAAATAGTCAGTTCTGTAACCTGAAACTATATCATATTGCTTGGATTTATTCAAATTCCATTGCAATTTTAACTGACAAAATCCTTTTTGCAACGTCTTGGGGAAATAATTCTTGAATGAGATTCTGATTCCAATTCCTAACTTCAGTAATTAGATCTTTAACTCTTGGAACCAACTCAGAAATAGCCTGTCTATTTGGCATGTCAGAAATCATTAAAGGATACGGAGGAGGCAGCCAAGGATCCTCAAAGGTTCGAATATTCTCTCCAGTACCCACAGCCCAATTAAAACCTTTTTCAACAATCTTTCGGCCTTCCAGTATGCTCCTCCATCCCCAAGAAGGTAAGACTCCAATTTCTACCGTTATAGCATTACTATTGCTAAAGTATTTACCTCTTAGGATTTTGGATAATAAGGAAGTAGGCTGTGTTACGAGTCGCCAAAACTGTTTGCCTAAAAGCGCTAGATTTTGAATTTTGAGATCTTTAAATCCAAGGCCTCCTTATTTTTCTGAGCGAGTCATAATGTCCCAGCTAATCCACGCCATCCGCCTTTCAGAACCTTTTTGTGCCCACCAGAACTGAGAAAGTAGAGAGTGAATTTCCGAAATTAAACCATCAGACAACTTGAAGCAAGACAATGTATAAATAGGAATAGCTTCTCCCACTGCTTTAAGCAATATGTGTCTACCACCTGACGATAGAAGATTGCGCTTCCACCCTTGGATTCTTTTCCGAACATTTTCTTTGATCATACTAAAAGAAGCCTTTTTCGATTTAGAGACTGTAGAAGGCAAACCAAGGTATTTATCATGAACCCCAATATGATTAATATTCATAGAGTCAGCCAGTAGTGTACGAGTAGTGGAGGAAGTGTTGTGGCTAAAGAATATAGCAGATTTATTAAGATTTACCCTCTGGCCACTGATGCTTTCATAAGAATTCAATAAATGCAGGATATTTAAACATGCTTCAAGATTAGCCTTACAGAATAAGATGGAATCATCAACAAAGAGGAGGTGGTTGACCTTGGGACATCGCCTATGTATCTGAAGACCCTGAATTAGTCTGTTTTGTTCTGCCTTGTGTAGCAAGAAGGAGAGACCTTCTGCACAGAAAAAAAAAGATAGGGAGATAGAGGATCTCCTTGTCGAATACCTCTATTTGGTTTGAAGAAACCATAAGGTTGTCCTTCCACAATAACAGAATAAGAAACAGTTGTCACTAATTCTCGAATCCACATGATCCACCGCGAGTCAAAACTAAACTTCTCCAATATAAACCAAAGAAAGTGCCATTCCACCCTATCATATGCCTTACTCATATCTAATTTTAGCGCCATTTCATTTTTGAGTCCCCTTTTTTTTGTTCTTCAAGTAATGCATACACTCGTGAGCAATTATGATATTATCAGAGATTAATCTGCCTTTAATAAAAGCACTCTGCGTAGGGCTAATTAATCTATTCATCATACCCTGAAGTCTATGTACAAATACTTTGGAGATAATCTTGTAAAAGACTAAAGATAGGCTTATTAGTCTTACCTGAGTTATATCTTTAGCATCAGAAATCTTGAGAATAAGACAGATCTGAGTGTGGTTAAAACCCTTCAAAATTCTGCCCCCTGAAAAGAAGCTCTTAACTGCTCGAAACACATCACCACTAAGTATGTTCCAAAAGCTTTGAAAAAATTTTGCTGTCATACCATCGTCTCCTGGAGCACTTTGAGGATGAATACTAAATGTTGCACGTTTCACTTCCTCCATAGTCACTTGTCTTTGAAGCCTACGGTTCATGTGAGCTGTAACCTTAGGTTCAAAATCAGTAAACAGAGGTTCAGGGTTCTCATGACAAGTGGAGGAAAAGATGTCCTTGAAATAAGATTCAGCCACAGAAGCAATACCAGCATTTGAAGTAGCCACTTCACCATCACTGCCAGTTTGTTGCCAAATTATATTCCTTCGGGTTCGATTTCTAAATTTCTGATGGAAGAAAGTTGTGTTCTGATAACCGGATTTGAGCCATTTGAATCTAGACTTATC
Source organism: Arachis ipaensis (assembly GCF_059453495.1). Lineage (NCBI taxonomy): Eukaryota > Viridiplantae > Streptophyta > Magnoliopsida > Fabales > Fabaceae > Arachis > Arachis ipaensis. The sequence goes on along the minus strand of NC_142440.1, from coordinate 156,396,937 downwards.
TTTTCAATAAGATTTCTCATTTTGCAATGCTTTTTTAAGTTTGTCCTCTATTTCTGAAATGATGCCGCCTCCATGAATTCCTGCTAAACGAAGTTTCTCTAATTCAGACTGTAGTAAATCAATCTCTACCTTCGAATTAGATCTGTGTTCTTGCTACCATCTAACAATCTTATGCCGACAACGCTTTATTTTTTGAGTTAGGATATACATGGCTGAACCATCAATCTGTTCGTGCCAAACCTCTCTAACAATCTGCCTTATTTCATCATTGGAACACCATCTTTCTTGGAATTTGAATCGGCGTTTAAATCTCTCAGTTCTCGGATTAGAGTCTAAGAGAAGAGGGGAGTGATCCGAGCCTGATTCTAACAATCTAAGAACCGTTGCATTGGGATAGAGTTGCTGCCAATCAACTCCTACCAGGAATCGGTCCAGTCTTTCCTATATCAACTCATCACCCCTCCGTCTATTCGACCAAGTGAATGGTATAAACATACTTTTCATATAAAAATTTAATTTTTCTAGTATTTATATATAATTCTAATTTCAAATTATAAATACTAATGTATCATTAGGCGCTAATATGCCAGTTAATTCAGTCTTTTATTATTAAATGTGTATAAAAAGATTAGTTAGGATAACAAGTTATTTATAATTTAATTAAAATATTTTAATTTTAAATTTTAGAAATAAAAAATATTTTTTTTATAAATTATATATAATGAATAGTATTTTAAAAATAAAAGTGTTTACTAACTCTTTTTAATTTTTATATCTCCATATAATTAATAATATTTAACAAAATTTATTTAATATATATATTTTTGCCCCCACTCCTAAAATTTTCTGGGTCCGTCACTGTCTTGAGAGCTACCTGAAAAATATTTGTATTACTTGGACTAGATCAACATAGAAACATGCATATGATTCACACGTGCATGATTCAGTATTAATAATGCCAATGGTAACTTCATAACTTCAGAGTACAATATAAATTGCAGCCATAGAAAGAAACGTTCCATATATATAATATATTAAATATTTTAATTTATTGAATAAGGACATACAAAGTTGTCTTTGTGAACGTAGTTTTATATAACTAATATATGAAAGCTAATACATCTTCTGCAATGCAAGATTTTGTTCTTACTTATCCTTATTTTTTCTTAAATATTAAGAATATTCCAAACATAAATGATCATAATGTAGTAGTAACACATAATGGACCCTATCTGTGGGAGGCATGCACATGAAGACCACCATCAATGTGCAAAGTCAGCATAACCATATAATTAACTTCTTCGTTTTCAAAAGCAAGCTTGAATTTGTAGCTATGACAAAGAACAGCAGCAAAAACCTTCATCTGTCTGTAGGCAAAATCTTTTCCTAGACATATTCTTGGTCCTGCCTGCATAATGACAACAAGAAAATCAAACTTTGAGAATTCAAGAAAAGATTGTTCTGTAAAATATATCATACTTTGCACTAGCTAACCTGAAAGGCTGTGAACTTGAAAGAACTCTGTTGTTGGAAAGCTCCATTCTCATCAAGCCATCTCTCCGGACGGAATTCCTCGGCATCATTTCCCCACAGGAATTCCATCCTGCCCATGGCATATGGTAAATAAGATACCATGTCACCTCTCTTCACACTGAATCCATCTGGCAGAGTTTCATCTGATAAACAAAGTTTACCATCCTGTAACAGCAACAAAGAAGAAATTTTCAACAATTGTGATAGCAAACATGTCTTTTAACTATGTTAGTTTGGAAATGAAAGGTATTTCTATATATATTGCATAGGTTCATCACCAGAGGAACAGCCGGGTAGAGTCTAAGTGTCTCGGTCAAAGCAGCATGCAAATAGTTCATCTTTTGAAGAGTCCCTTCAGTTAAGGCAGTTGTAATTTCATCAATATTACAAGTGTTCTTCAACTTTGTAGTATCTCTGACTTCTTGTGCAATTTTTTCTTGGACATGAGGATTCTTGCAGAGCAAGTAAAGGAACCAGGAAAGAGTAACAGCTGTTGTGTCTCTTCCTGCAATTATGAAGCTGAGGATAATGTCTCTTAAGTACTTTGGATCTGTCTCTTCCAATGCCAGAAACCTTGACACCAAGTCTGCTTTTATCACCTGTCATGAGATGTCATTTTTCAATGTAGAATTGTTATAAAAACTTTGAAAGTTAAGTGATGCAAGAGAGAAGTTTTTAAGTCCTACTCACATGTGAATCATGTTGAGGCTTTTGGATTTGCTCAGTCTTTTTTCTGATAAGTTCATACACAAATTCATCAACAACTTTAATTCGGTTCCTCAGTACTGCTTCCGATCCAATATTGAGGAACCGCTTGATCTTCCATAAGATATCAACATACCGGTATAGGGTTAGGCCACTCGCTTCATCAAAGGCATTGGAGAATTTGGTGCCTTCTTCATATGTTCCACACATTGTGTCCAAGTCTACACCAATAATGATCTTAAACACTTGGTCTAAGGTGGCTTTCATAAACAAATCCTGCCAATAAAAATCATGCAACATGAGATTAATAAGTAAGTTCCTTTAAAATGGATTAAATTAAAAACCATGTCCCAAAATCTTACTTGGAAGTCAATTGCTTTATTTGATATAGCAGCTTCTGAAACAACTCTTGCAAGTGTTACTGCATTAGATTGAAACACTTGAAGGCTAAAATCTTTCACAGCTTTGGTGGAGATTTCTTGGGTTGCCACTTTCCTCTGATGTTGCCACTTTTCTCCATCTACCGTGAATATTCCATCACCTAAAAGATCTGTCAAAATACCATGGTGGTACCACCCCTGCAACAGAATAGAAACCAAACATTAAGAAATCCGGTTTTGGTTGAATAACTGCATAAGGCAGAATAGACATATTAGACATATTTTATTTTAATCAGTAGAGAAATTCAAAAATAAAAAATTATAGAATGTAAAAAGGAAAGAATTTGATAAGGCCTATATCATAGGAATTCGACAGAGTTTTACATCAGTTGTCGAAGGCCTATCATAACTTTCTTCTTTGATCCAGGTTTAGGACTGGCTATCTATATTCTATAACAATATCATCCATGTCTGAGGCAAAACAACTGTTGTTGCAAGCTTGAAATGATGCAATTTCATATAATAAAGTGTTGTACCAAAAATAAAATTGAATTATACCAAAATATGCAATACCTTCCCATAGTTTGCAAAGTTTGTTTTGAGGATATACTCAACATTCACAGGGTCTGCAGTGTAAACCTCATTCCTGAATAAGCTAAGCAACCGATAAGTCTTGTGTTTTTTTGCATGGTCAGTCGTGAAATCATGCAGCCTATGGAAGTTGAAAAACTGGTCTAACACAGTGCCTCCAATCACATGCTGCTTTCCTTTCCTGCTATGGAACCTTCGGAAACTAGTTTGCAGTGCAAAGAATATTAAAGCTATAGTTGCAACAAGTGCTACAGCTGCAGACACAGGTTCAAAATGAAAATTTAAGAATCTCATAATGTAATAACTACACAGAACTTAATAGAATCAAGATACTTTGCAAGTGGGAGGTACCTAGCAGGGTATCTCTATATATAGAGGGATAAATTATTTATCTGTATTTTGCTTCACACATACTAAATAAATGAGTAATTAAGCATTTTTTATTTTTATTTACTTATTTTCAGTAGATATTATGATAATTACAACATGCTACTTTGTTTTTAATGCCTTTTTTCTTTTCAAAATTGTATGTACTTTAGCTTTTACTCTGACAGATAAGCAGATATTTTAGGCACACAAATAAGGTTTTCATAAGCCTGAAAAACTCATATGTGGAAAGATACAAACCATTCATCCAACTTGTATTCCCCTTATTGTGTTACCTCATCAAATGTGCTTGCTTGAGAGGATAAAATAATTCTTCTAATAATTTGTAAGACAAGTCAATATGGTTGATGTTGATTGTCATTGAAGGTATGAATTTTGTGACATGAAGAGAATGTCTGTAATTCTGTGTGAAAATAAGATAAAGCAAGTATTTTAGAATAGTTTATATTTTAAGTTATTAAACTATTAATTTTATTTAGTAAGTAAAATGGACCTAAAATTTTATTTAACCTAATATGAAAAATATAAATATTTTTTAAACTATTCTGGCTATCAGAATTTTGATAAATGATGAAACTATGATATAGGCAAATGATGTTAAATAAATTCCTGTTTTGTTGTATCAAAAAACTAAATAGAAAGTAGAGTTAATTTTTTTTGTTCAGTTTTAATTAATCTATTTTGTCTTCTATTTATCTTGAGTCCTTATCAAAATGCAAAATCAAAAGATATGTTAATGAATTGTTATCATGGTATAAATATCTTTGTCTTATCTTGATAAACTTGACTCTTACAACCTACAAAGTTAGATGCACATTTTGGGCAATGAGCATTAGCCGCCAGGCCTACTAATTGTTGGCCTAATAGGTGATAATGACAAGCTGTCTAAAATTCAATGTTGTTTGATATTTGCCATCACAACTAACAACAAAACTTAAGTACTTAACTGTCTCCTCTTTTAGCATACTTGATCTATTGTAGTTATTGCCTCAGATTATAGTCATTTTCTGCCACCAGATGGTTATGCATATAACAACTTCCATTACCAATACATGGTGAGTGAATATGCAAGCAAACACAACCCCTTTTTTCAAGTCCAATGGATGAGGATTTCATCAAGAAAGAGTTCATAACACAGCAGCAATGCTATTCAAAATAACAAAACTTAAGGTGGCCATAATCATTAAAACAATCACACATTCTGCTGTGACTGATAATTACACTCTGCAGATTTCTTCGTATAACCAATGAAAGTGTGCATCTTCAGATATCATGTCTTCATCTCATTACTTAATTTATTTAAGACAAATACTAATTCTTTCGTTAGAAGTTCAGATGATCTTCCAACTGAAAATTCATGAACCACACCGTTGATTTCAATCATGCTACACCCCGGGATTTCCTTTTTAATTCCTCTTTCTTTCATTAAGTTTCTAATTCTTTTGGCAGCATCAAACCTGCCAGCTTTTGCATATATGTCACACAAGTTCATATAGAAAGCATGATTTTCAGGTTGCAACTCTATCAAATGCAGAGCAACTCTTTCTCCTAATTCTATATTCCCATGCATTTGACATCCTCCAAGTAATGCACCCCAGACATAAACATCCGGCTTCATTGGCAAGCTTCTTATGAGCATCTCCGCCTCCTCGAAGAGCCTGGCTCGACTAAGAATATCGACCATGCAAGCATAGTGATACACTTGTGGTTCAATCGAGTAAACATGTTTCATTATATCGAAGCATCGCCGACCTTTATCAACCAAACCAGAATGAGCACAAGCTGACAATAATCCAACAAATGTCACATGGTTAGGCCTCACTCCAGCTCTCTCCATCTCTGAAAAGCAATCAAGAGCCTTCCAACCTAATCCATGAAGAGCAAATACTGAAATCATAGCTGTCCATGCCGACCCATCCTTTTCAGGCATTTCCTTGAAGATCTCAAAAGCTTCCTGCACGTGCCCACACTTTCCATACATAGTGATAAGAGCTGTTCCAATTACCATATCACACTCTATGATACTTCTTCTCAGGTAACCATGCACCCATTTCCCATGGTCAATAGCTCCAAGTTGAGCACAAGCTGAAAGGACACTAGCCACTGTAATCTTGTCAGGTTTAACGGAATCATCATTCGAAAACAGCAGCATCTCATGGAAAAGTTCCAGTGACTCCATTGCCCTGCCACCTTGAGCCAACCCAGTAATAATCGAATTCCATGTTATTATATTCTTCCTCTTCATCTTCCTAAACAAATCCAATGCCATATCAAGTTCTCCATTTCTCAAACACCCTATAACCATTGAGTTCCAAGTGACAAGATCTGTAACAGGCATTTCATCAAACAACTTGCTGGCATTTTTCAACAGGCCACATGCCATGTACAATCCTATCAAAGAATTCCCAACAAAAACATCATTCAAAAACCCAAACTTGATCACTTGGGAATGAAGAACATGGCCAGTGGAACCATCCAGCCTCCTAGTGCAAGCCTTCACAAGGAAAGGGAAAGTGAGTGAATTAGGGTGAATGTTCCTGCAAAGCATTTTCTTATACAGCATCAAAGCCCTGCAAAAATGGCATCCATTACCTCCTTCCATGTCAGCATATGCTCTGATCATGATGTTATAGACACGAATATCAGGGTTCTTGATCATGTGAAAAACATTGCTGGCGTAGCTGAAAGAACCCCAATTTGAAAAGGAGCAAAAGAAAAGAACACGGGTAATGAGGTGATACTGGTCAGCATTGGATAAAGTTGGTGACTTTAGAATGTGGGTGTGGATTCTTTTGAGCTCTCTTAAGTTCTTGCATTCTTCGATCATTCTGGAAAGTGTGTTCTTCATTATTAAGTACATATGATTGTTCATTTTTGAATTTTGAGAATAATTTCCTCAATTTTATCTCCCAACTTAACATTCTTAACTTATGTTAGTCGTAACCGTGGTTTTGTCATAGAACGACATAATAAAATGAACTTATGAAGACCAATTTGACTTTGATGACCAAATTAAAAGTTTAAAACGCGAGTATAATTTTATCACTATATTTTCTGTGTATATTAAAATTAATCATTAAAATAAAATATTAATATAAAATATATATTAAAAAAATTAAATTATTTATATATTTATATATAAATATATTAATAGTTAATTTAGTAATTAATTTTAGTATCTAAATAATATTTTTAATAATTTTATAAATTAATTTAAATATTATATTTGGTGTCTATTTGGCCATGATAAACAGTGTAGGTGCTTTGCCATGATCTTACCTGGTAAGTTCTAGCCTGGCCTGGCAAAATTAGATTTCCTATGAATCTGGTACGATATGTCGTATTGTATATAAAAGAAATTTGTCGCGTGGATTACTGAATGATGTGCTGGCAAACAAAGTGTTTATTCTAATTTCACCAGCAGAACAGGAAATTGATTTCTCAGCATATTCTATTAGAGACCAATGTATGTAGTAGAATATATAAATATTTAAGAAATTAGGGTCAACGTGGGAATTTTTTTTTAATTATTTTTTATTCATTTAATTTTTATTTGGGCCGAATGTGATTTTATTTATCTTTTTGTTGTTTGACAATTTTGAGTGGTGTTCGAAGTCTATATTGTTTTTTAGCAATAAAAAATTAAAAACCTCATTTAAGTAACAACAACTTGAAAATTCATTGCAAAAAATATCCAATATATAGATATACGAGTTATACAGGAAATAGGAGTTCATTGTGATATCCCTCGAGGTTGTTTAAGATGAAAGAAGTGGTGAAGGATTGATGACGTGTTTCTGGGAAGATGTTTGGCTACAAAGTGATCCGTTAGAATTGAGTTTTCCGAGGCTTTTCTCCATTTCAAACAAAAAAGGATCTGTCATAGGAGATTGTGGGTTCTGGGATGGGTTAGAGTGGATTTGGAATTTTCAGTAGAGGCGAGCTTTATACCAATGGGAGCTAGAATTAGTGGATCTGTTGCATGAGACCTTAAGGCCTATAAAACTATCACATGATAAGCCGGACAGAATTTTTTGGAAGTTCGACAAAGAAAGTATATTTTCAACTAACTCGTTTGTGCAGGTAGTACAGTCAGAAACTCTTCCGGGAGATATAACCAGCTACAGTTTCACAAGAACACTATGGAAATGTTTGGTGCCGCGCACGAGAGGAGTTATTTATTTGGTTTACTCTGATAGGAAGAGTAAATACTAAAGAAAGACTCCATAGATTGGGAATTATTAGTCAATGTGATAACATGTGCGTCCTGTGTAACAAAGAAGTTGAACATATTCACCATTTATTCTTGGGGTGTGAGTTTACTTGGCAGGTGTGGTATCAATGGCTAACTGAATTTGGGAGATTGTGGACTGTCCCGGGCTCACTGAAATAACACTTTGAGAGTTGGACATGTGCTGCTAACAGGAAGGTAGAGCGCAACAAGTGGCTCATTTGCTTTTTCTCGGTTATTTGGAACGTTTGGCTCGAGAGAAACGGACAAATTTTTAATAACAAGGAAGCAACTGCAGAGGTGGTATTTCAGAAATCCTTAAACAGTTATAGAGAATGGAGTAGTTTAGATCCTTTCTGTTGTTGATGGCAATGCCGGAGATGACATGAAGAAAATTTTTGTCTTTATTTTCTTATTCTTGTTGAATTGTTGGCTTGTTTGTCGCTCCACTTTATTGTGTTGAGCTCTCTTATTCAAAAAAAAGATGGAAGAAGTAATGCAGAGATATCTATTCTTTGCTGTGACGAAGGGATTTCGTCCTAGTGTTTACTCAAGTTGGGAAGATACCAATGAGCAGGTTGTTAATTTCACGTTTTTAGAGTATCACAGATTCAATAATTACGAGCAAGTGGTGCTCTGTTTTAAGTTTAGAATGGCTTGCAGACTGAGCATCAACTTTGAAAAGTCTAGCTTGATATCGGTAAATTTCAGTCAGGAGTGGGGCCAGGCGGCAACTCTTCTAGTGAAGTATTTGGGTATTAATCTAGGGGCTAATCCACGACTGGTAAAAACATGGAAGCCGGTAATAGACAAGGTAGAGGAGAAACTTAGTCTGTAGAAAGCAAAGGTCCTCAATAAAGCAGGGAAGTTGGTTCTCATTAAGTCGGTCATCAATAGCCTACCTGTTTACTATCTGAGTTTGTATAAAATGCCAGTTGCGGTGGCGAAAAAATTAATTTCATTGCAACAGAGATTCTTTTGGGGGAAGGATGATGGAAGAGCTGGGTTGCCTCTTGTAAACTGGGAGTTGATACAGGCACTGAAGAAACTAGGAGGGCTAGGGATGAGAGATGCCATGGTTCACAACACTGCCTTATTGTTCAAGTGGTGGTGGAGATTTTCTAAGGAAGAATGCCCATTATGGAAGAAGGTTGTGTGCTCGTGCAATAATCTGAACCCGAACCAGTTGTTATCGACCCAAGCTTTACCAGCAAAAAGGAGCCCGTGGAAAGATATATGCAACCTGCAAATAAAAGAGCAAATTGTCAGACAGAAGATGATTGATAGACTTGCTATAGAAGTAGGAGATGGTAGAGCAACCAGATTTTGGGAGGATACATGGTTACAGTTGGGGAAGTTGAAAGACTCCTTTCCAAGGCTTTTCTTGATTTCAAATAACAAAGGATCCGTAATTGGGGACTGTGGGTTTTGGGATGAGTTAGAGTGGGTGTAAAACTTCCAATAGAGGAGGGAACTCCGCCAATAGGAGACTGAAAGTTTGAATCAAATGCTAGATATCTTGCACGCTGTGAGATTGATAGCAAGTGTACAAGATAGAGTGGTGTGAAAATTTGACAAGGAAAACATTTATACTACTAACTCATTTGTGCAGGTCTTGCAGGAGCATACTTTGAAGGATGATATCCTTAGATACAAGTACACAAGTGGAATCTGGAAAGGACTAGTACCCCCTCGAGTGGAGTTGTTCACTTGGTTTGTGCTAGTAGGTCGAGTTAACACGAAGGATCGTTTGAGTAGATTCGGCATTATTGATCAGAATGATAATGCTTGTGTGATGTGTAACAAGGACCTTGAATCTGTGCAACATTTGTTTAATTTGTTATGTGTGAGTATGCTTGGTAGGTATGGTGCGCATGGATTACTCATGTGGGTCGGGCTTGGTGCATTCCAGGATCCATCAGAGAACTCTTTGAGAGTTGGAGGACGGTTCCGTTGAGAAAAGAGGAGCGCAAAACATGGTTAGTGGGATTTTTCTCCGTGATATGGAATATCTGGTTGTGTAGAAATGAACTTATTTTTTAGAATAAGGCAACGGTCGTGGTGGAATGCATTGCTAGAACGATTTGTAGCTCTAAGGAATGGTGTGAAACAAACTCATGTTGTTGATGGCTTTGCCGGAGATGACATAGGAGTTGCTATGTATTTTTTCTGTTTCTTGCTCCACCTAGTGTGTTGAGCTTATTTTGACTTCCAAAAAAAAAGTTTAGAATGTCTTCTATCGGTGCCGAGAGAGCTGCACACCTTGAGATAGTTGGATCTGAATGGGAAGGAAGTAGACGTCGGACCTGCCACCTCCGATCTGGATGCTCGGCTGCTGAACTTCCACCCTCTTCAATGGCTTCCACTTTCTCGCCATTAACGAAGATGCGTCTCATTTTCGGTGACGAGAGATGGGGCTTTCATTTCGTCTCTGCATCCAATCTCATAAAACTGGGAATTATTTGGAAATCCAACATGTTTTATTTTGATTTATTATTTGGTCAAGCAATGTCCTTTTTATTTACTGTTTTTTGTCGCTCATAATGTTCCATAAAAAAAATTTGTGAAACGCGGGCTTTTTTCCCTTCCAAAGCCCAATTCCTCCTCCTTGGAAAAAAAACAATAAGGAGTGAAATACAAAATCAGAGAGTTAGTTGGCCCAATTTTTTCTCGTTAGGAGAGTGTTTTCTCTCGATAGAAGAGTATCTCAGAACACTAGGTTCTACTTTCTGAATTGTTGTTCTCTTTAAATTTATCTAAACTATACTGTTTCAACGATTACCATCTATATAACCAATTCAAATTACCTTCTCAAATATTCACCTCCAACCCAAAATTTATCTTTCTCAATAACCATCTTACCTATCATGGCTACCTGACCTTCAAACGCCACAAGACATTCCTCATGTTGGCTTCACCTATCGTATATAAACAATGGTACAGCATTATATTATTATCTGAAACAGATGTCAATCTAACAGCATTAAACACATAATATATCATCCCCAAACATCAAGAATAATCGTCACTCATAGTGAAATTCTCTTCTAATCTACATAACCTTTCATCATGGCCAGACCAAACATGGACACTTAACCCATAGAAGGCCCCACCATCACCCTGAACACACAACTAAGTCCCGGTTTTAAGCCAAATTGTTTTAATCTGATTGGCAGAATTATCACAGATAGAGACCTCAAGTTTAGAGTCATCAAAAACTCCATTCTGGGCATGTGGGGTAACCACAGAGATGTCTTAATCTCCGAAGTGGGGAGAAATAAAGTTCTTATAAGCTTGAAGAATAGCAGACTCGAAAAAAGATTTCTCAACAACGGTCCGTGGAACGTAAGAGGTAATCTAATGAATCTTCAACAATGGTTGTATGGAGAATCTATTCTTGATGTGAGCCTGATGAGCGGATTTTTCGTGGTATAAAATTTCACAATTGAAATCTCGTTGCAAGTATAGTTTCTACACCAACAAACAATCCTCACATCAAAAATTTATTTGTCACAAGTACAAACCCCAATAAAAATAACCGAAATATTTAAACTTCGGGTCATCTCCCTAGGAATTACAATGAAGTGTTTTGTTATTGGCTATGAAGGAATGTTTTGAGGTTTTTGTAATAAGAGACAAGGAATGTAAATAATAAGAGAAATAAGCTAATAACTAAGAAAGTTCTTGGCAAGGAATGAGAATTAGAAGTCATATTCTCATTATCATCATCAATTGTGACAAGAATTGTCCATTGCTCCACTTAGTTAACCTCTAACTATGAAGGAAAGTCAAGTGGATATAATCAACTTGAGTCCACAAGTCCTAGTTAAATCATAGTGAAAGACTAGCTTTAGTGAAATTCAAGTCAATTAGCAACTTTCAATTATCAATCAACAAAATAGTTTGATAACTCAAGAGTCTCCAATTACTCAACCAAAGTCAAGAGGAAAAAATTTTACACTAAAATCCAACCAAGTATTTTATCAAACACTTGAAAGGCATAAAAGAAAAGCATAGTAAAATGACAAGAAATATAAAATCTAACACTACCAAATGCAAGGAAATAACACGAACAAAGTAATTAAACAATAAAGGAACATAAAACATAAATTGCATTAATTGAAATCAAAGGAAACAAAAGTGCATGAACATAAAAATGACTAGAATAAGAAATTAACAAAAGAAACTAGAAGAGTAAAGATGTAGCAACAAGAAATTGAAAGGAAGAATAGATGAAAACAAGAATTAAAATCTAGATCTAAGAAGAGATTTGAACCTAATCTAACCTAATTCTAGAGAGAATAGAGAGCTTCTTTCTCTAGAATTCTAACCTAAAATATGATAAAAACTAAACTATGCCTACTTGGTTCATCCCCCCTCCATCCTTGGGTTCAATAGCATCAGAAATGAGTTGGATTGAGCCCAAAATGCTTCAGAAATCGCTGGCCACGAGTTGCCTTAAGTGAGTCATGTTGATTCTGCGACGCGTGCGCGTAGAGCGACGCGTACGCGTCACCAAACGCAAGGCAACTATGGCAAATTTTATATCATTTTGAAGCCCCGGATGTTAGCTTTCCAACGCAACTGAAACTGCCTCATTTGGACCTCTGTAGCTCAAGTTATGACCGATCCGAAAACAAACTCGACTTTCAACCAATCCGAAAACAAACTCGACTTTCAATCGATCCGAGAAGAAATTTGACTTCCAACTAACTCGAGTACAAACTCGCCTGTCAATTTTGTTAACTTTTTAAAAGGTCTCTACTTACACGAGTAAAATTATATATTTTATTCACACATACTTTTGCATTTATATTTTGTGCAGCTAATATTTATTAATTTATTAGTTATATTCAAACCTCAATATATGTTCTATACTTTGAATAATTCTTACAATTAGTATACCTTTTTTTTTTTCTCTCTCTCTATTCTTTATCTATATTTTTGCAAGACAATACTCATCGTTTTCTATTTCTATTACTAAAGATCATTGATTCTTGTGCTTTTATTTAAAAAAAAAATGAGAAAGAGACATCCTATATTAGAATACAAATTAAAGCCATTCATTTATAATAATGACATATAACAACCATTTCAATTTAACTTTTTATTTAATCATGTATTATATTCTTATTATTTGATGATTTTCTTTTATACAATTAAATGACAGTAACGATGAATTTAAATATTAAAATTGGATTCCATCAAAAAATCAATTGTATATAATTATTATACTATTCACTTTATGCTATTAAATTTTATGTTACTATTTGTTTAATGCAAAAAGTTAAGCAAAAAATAATTACAAACATACAAATTTGTTATTTTTGCACAAAAAATATACTTCATAGCTAAACAAAATTTATTATATTATTTAATGACTAATTATTTTATTACTCTATTAACAATTTAATGTAGATTTTACGAAACAAAGTTATAATATTAACAAATAAAATTAAATAATTCACATTTAGTATGTATGACATTTATACGTCGTTTTCTTTTCTACAATTATCAACTTTCAAGGTATATTTTTTTACTTTGAACTCCAGTACTTTTACAATATATATTATTTAATATATGTTGCGATTTTATACATATTTATTTTTCTAATTTATCTTATTCATGTTTTAATATAAATTGTAAATATTCAATAACTAATTGCTTTGAGCGAAAAATTCATCAATAAGTTGTTGTGGGTTGGAAAATTTTTTAAGACAATTAATCATTATATTCTCGGATCATACAATTGATTCCATCAATGGATATTTATTTCTGAACTTTTCAGTTCACATATAATCAAATGCTATACGCATGTCATGAAAAATTGTTCTCAAGCGGAAAAATATCTTTTATACAATTATCTTGATTGAATGACTCTTACTACTTAATTATTTTTTAAATAAGTGTCGAAATAATAACCCGACTAAGCTTGGATTCACCATATCATTATTCACTTATATTTTAACCGAATTATAACTTATTTTATTTTTTAAATTTAGTCTGAATCATACTATGATCCATCACCTTATAGTTTGGTATTTATTATGCATTATGAGTTATAACTCGACTTTATTTATCTTTATTATTCTAAGTTTGTAACAGAGGATCTTAATAACTATTATTTTGACTTAATGATCAACAGTCATAATAATATCAACTTTATTCATCAACTATATACCTATAAAAATATCAATTTTATATCTCAAGAACACAAACATAATAAGTTCTATTTTATATTTAATATTCTATATTCATAAAATTATTATACTTCTTAAATATTTATTGACTTGAACGTCGGAATAACTTTTATAAGTAGCTATTTTCTATATTCTTCTTAACGATGTATATATCTTTTAAAAATAAAAAGACAAATTTAATTTTTTTCTAAAACGAGATATACCTGCAAAGTTTATTTACAACATATATCATGTGCGCTCTGCGTACCAACTAAGCATGCATAACTACTAGTCTACTGCTACTTTATTTTATGTTTTTAATATACTTTCTTAATAACGTGAACTAATGAGTAATTATATTTATATATAATACAGATAGTGTATCCATGTATCTATTAATCCATTATTCTTTTTATCAAATATGCGCAATAATAATAGATATAAATAATTAGGATTGTATTAGTGGAATTCCTAGCTAACAATAGGATTCACGTCACTAGTGCAATAATTTGATAAAAAGAAATAGGTAAACAAAATAAATAAAAACTTTAATTAAGCATTGATACATTATTATATTATCCATGAAAAAATTAATTTAAATTGATTAAATAATTAATTTTTTTATTTGTTTAAATAAATATTATAAATTTAAATTTTATTTTATATATATATATATATATATATATATATATATATAATAATTAATAATTTATTAATTAATAATAAATTTTTAAATGAAATTTAAATTTATTGCATACTAATCTTTGATCTGTGGTGGAAAAAAAATACATAGGCAACAAAGAAAATATATTAGCCACGAGGGAGTAAACAATTATTAGTAGTGTATATACCATTCACACCGACAAAAAAATATTATCCACGAGGATATAAATAATTAGTAAGAGGAGTATTAGAAGTCAGATTTTGTAATTTATAATTATTAATATTTTTAATAATATAAAATTATTTTTTTAATTAAATATTAATCAAATTTTAATAAAAATACTCGTTATTAAATTTTTTGTTGCCCATGAGGTATATTATCGAGTCCATTTAGGGAGACAATAGACTATTTATACAATGTGTATAATGGGCTATTGAGTTACAAAATGAACATCCTATACTATCTAGAATAACCATGATTTTTTGGGGTTTACTAAAAATCGAACTCTTGACTTTTCGGATCTAGAGCTCTAATATCATGTCATAATACCACTCGTCCAAAAGCTTCACCTAATAGAAAAAAATAACACTAATAATTATATCTCTAATACTCACTAAATCTCTATTGTACACATTGCTTCTCCTACTTTCCCTTATAAATAATTAGTAGTGTATACAAAATTCCCACACAAAAGCACAAGAAACAAAAGAACTCCCAAACACACACATAACAGTTCCCATGGTTTCCAAGGCGACGAAGGAGAACGTTTTCCATGGAAACAGCAATGGCAATAGTGTTAGTATTGATGAGTTGTTCAAAGCTCAAGCTCACTTGTATAGAGTAATGGCAAGTTACACCTTACCAATGTGTGTGAAGTGGGCCATCGACCTTTCCATACCAAACATCATCCATAACCGCCATTCCCATTCCATTTCCCTCTCCGATCTCGTGTCGGCTCTTAACGCTCCACCACCAAAAACTCAATATGTCCAGCGCATCATGCGCTTGTTGACACACGACGGTATATTTGCCGTCGTGGTCAACCAAGAAACTAAAGAAGAAGAATATGTTCTTACTCCCACTTCTGAGCTCCTTGTAAAGGGCACTGATCATTGCGTCTCGGCCATGGCCGAGTACATTATTAACCCAACTACGGTTGGGTTTTATAATTATTTGGCTAAATGGACTTGCGACGAGAAGGGACAAACAACTGTTGAAACTGCTTTAGGGTCTTCCGTTGGCTACTGGGATTTCATTCATGAAAATCCTAAGGAGTTGAAGATTTTCAACGATGGTATGGAGAGTGATTCAAACGTTGTGAGGTTTGCTTTGAGGGATTGTAAATCGGTGTTTGAAGGGTTGGATTCGTTGGTTGATGTTGGTGGGGCCACTGGTAACACTGCTAAGATCATTTGTGAGGCGTTTCCGAAGCTGAAATGCACAGTGTTGGATCTTCCACATGTTGTTGCTGGTTTGCCTGAAACTGAAAACTTGAAATTTTTTGGAGGGAGCATGTTTGATTTTATCCCTCATGCTGATGCTATTTTATTCAAGGTAAGTACGAAACAATTCTTACATTACATGGATGCCACTTTAATTATTATTTTATTAAATAATAATACACATCCAAATCTTTTTATTAACAAAATTCAATTACAATCCCGCTACGTTACCAATAACATTTCTGCCAACTTCTGATAACTCTTGTTTATAATTGTATTTAATAGAAGTGTCTTTGTAGATGTGTCTAACAAAAATATCTTGTTTATGACTATGTCTAATAGAAGTGTCTTTATATACATATTTTCTAGATGTATTTTCTTGTACATGTGTTTAAAATATAATAATTAATTATTGTTGGCAATAAGTTGTCAGGTAGTATATTGGATGGAGGTAATACTAGGGAGACAAAAAAAACAGCCAGAACTTGCCTTATTTAGCATTCATTAATTGTTGCGACAATTAATGAATGCTAAATAAGGCAAGTTATGGCTATTTTTGACTAATTTTCTTTTGTTACCAAACATTTCCGATTGGGAAAATTGATCCTCTCTAGTTTTTTTAACATTTGAGAGAATAAAGTGTGATCTCTCACCTTTAATTCTATAAGTGGGACCAAAAATAAAAAAAAAAAGAGAGAGTAATAAAGGATAAGATTAACCACAAGACACTATTCAATTTTTTTTCCACTAAAGAGGATTCACTCCCGTATATTGATACCCTATACTTTTTCATTCAATTAAGTTAGTCTAACATAATAAAAATTAATTATGACTAATATTATTTTAAGTTTTATTATTTAATTTAGTTAAATTTAATTTATAAAAATATTTTAAAATGTATCATTTCTCTATTTTATTCTACCTTAAAGGTAGCATTTTTTATTGCTATATGTATTTTATTCCTACATATATGTTAGCAGTTTATTTTTAGTCAACATGTAATTAATAATTTAATTTTCATTGTTGCGTGCTGCATATTTTGTTATATAATTCATTTATTTTGTCTTAAGTTAGTCACATATTGAAAATCAAGGTTAATTATTATTTTATAATTAAGTAATATGTGCTTAATTATTTTCAAATCAACGTTACACGTACTTTAAAAAGTTGAAAATATTTAATAACAAAAAAAAATTAACCAAAAATATAATTTTTTACAATAATTAATTAATGCTAAATAAAATAAATTTTTTTTTTGTTTTCATAATATTATCGTAAAAAGTTTTTTATACAATTGAACGGTAAACATTTTTGTGAGACTACCGCAATCTAATCTAATCAAACGAGCCTTCTTAAAATCTATAAAATACGGATATTTCGCTGAATTACCATATTTTAGACACGACCCTCATTGATATTCCTCTAACACACGGGCTAATTGTATTAAACTGTCTTAATAAAAAAAATTTACTCCAAACACATTGAGACACATCTAAATACTATTACGTATCAGTGTGTCTAACCTTATTTTTAACGTATATTCTTAAAATAAATTTTAAAATAATATATATTATTATTTATTAAAAAATATTTTACATATTTTATATAATTAAAATAAAATATTAAAAATAATTAAAAAATTAATAAAATAATAAATATTATACAATTTATTTAAAAAATATTTTATAATATATATATATACTCATATTTTATAAAATTTTAAAATTTATGTGTCAATATATCTCATATAATATAAGTGTTCGTGCATCATAGTTTAAAAAGTTTAAATTTCGTGGTAAAGCTTAGCTCTTACATTGATGTTTGATATTGGGCTGAGAATATGAAGAGAGAATTTCAACTTCATCTCTGGGCCAAAATAAACTAATCAACTTAATAAAAAAGCTAAACACTCATCAATAGGCCCAGCACAATCTTTTGCTACATAGACAAAATGACAAATAACTTTTGCTGATGAGCTGTAAGCCAGATGCCATTTATCACCTTGTCTGGTACGGAGGGAGCTGAGAGCTTTTGGATTCTAATCTCTCCTAACATGTGTAACAGTATATATATTGTACTTGAGACTTGTGATTTTTTAATTTTTGATATTAGATTTATAATTTATAATAATATATAAAATTTAGTATATTTTTTTATATAGAGATACAATTATAATCTTACAATTTGTGAAGTTTAACTTTTTTAAAATTTTAAAACACAAAATCGATTCTTCAATTTGTGGACTTAGACAAATTTAACCCTTAGATTTATGGACTTTAATTTTTTTAAAATTTTTAAAACATAAATCGAATTCTCTAATTTATGATTATCTTTATATTAAATTAAAACACATCATTTTTTTATAACTGAAAATAATACAACAATAATTTTATATTAAAAAAAATCAACCAAAACTTATTTATAGGCATAGGACATGAGAAAATACAAAAGAATTAGTATAGATACAATTTATTTTTATTTTTTATTCATTTTTATAATTATATATTTTTTTAAAAAAAAATGAATAAAAAAATACAAAAATATCAATTTTTATGTTTTTATCTTTTGTGTCTTATTATCATCAGTGTGTTATTGTGTATATATCCTGTTCTCAAAACTGACTAGCCCTAGTGACAAAAATAGTTGTCTTCTTCTAGATAGTCACACCAGATTCGAATCTCGGTAGTAGTTGAGCTGTGGTTGAAAAATCAAAAATGAAAAGTCTTCTAGTTAGTGAAGTATGATTTCATTGGTTCATCTTTTTTTATTTAATCAACTAGTGGCAAGAAATTTAATTCTAATATTGTTTTAAATATTAAATTTGTTTTAATGTATGCAGTGGGTTCTGGGCAATTGGAGCGATGATCATTGCATACAAGTCCTAGAAAAATGTAAGGAAGCAATTTCAGGAAAAAGTGGCGGAGGAAAAGTGATTATTATTGACATAGTAATAAATGAAAATGAAGATGAGCATGATGTGATGGAACTAAAACTATTTTCTGATATAGCTGCAATGACTCTTCTTGATGGAAAAGAGAGAGACGAGAAAGATTGGAAAAAACTCTTCTTCAAAGCAGGCTTCAAGAACTACAAAGTGTTTTCCATATTTGGCTTTAGGTCGCTTATTGAGGTTTATCCTTAATTAAGGAGATCATGTAATTTATGAAGCAATCTCTAATGTCAAAAAAACTATGCTTGCAAATAATAAGTCATTATTCATGGCAACACAAATAATGTTATTCTCTCCTTTTTTTTTTTTTTTTTTTTGTTTACCTAGCACTCCTCCTTTTAAAAAAAAGTATATAGTTGACTATCATTAGATAAAATATACGGCCATGCTATGTGTAATATTTGATTATTTTTGTTATATTTTAAAATTTTCAAAAACTCATTTATTATTTGTATCTTTAAAATTATTTTTATGAACGATATAAATTTTCACAAGTCTATTTTATTAGTTTAAACTATTAGATATTTACCATTTTAACTAACTTTATATTTTTTATTATCCTACATATTTAATTATAAAAAGATGGATTGATACGCTAGTTTAATATCATTCTACAAAAATTATTAATTCAAATGTAAATTCATAATATTTTATTACTAATTTTATCTTAAACTACGTATTTTATTTATAGAAGATGACTTCGAACTTGGTCAAATCTTAGAGAAACATTGGTAAAAAATAACAAACTAAGGGTTAAGGCCTTCGTGCCCAAAAATTAAAATGAGCCACATATTTAAAAGTGAAGAACTAAGATGATCATTTTTGTAAAATTAAGGACACTTAAATTGTCAATACCTTTCTAAATTGTGAAAGAATGCATCGGCAATTACATTCCTATTAAATATGATTTTGTTAAAAGAAAATATCACTCCAACCGACCTTAACTGTATTATGTCCAATAATAATACTAGTATATCTATTTGTGTAACATAGATTTTCAACGATGCTATGGAGAGTGATTCGAATTTGTATAGCTTCGCAATGAGATTGCAAACCTGTGAGCAACACTGCAACAGGGAACACTGCTAAGATTATTAGTGGGGAATTTCCTAAGATAAAATGCAGAGTGTTGGACATTCCACATGTTTGTTATTTCTGTAGTCTGTAATGCATGATTCGGATGATGATCACAGCAAACAAATCCGGAAAATGCTAAAGCTATTTCGAGGAAAAGCAATGATGGAGGACAAGTGATATAGTGATAAATGAAGAAGAAGATGGGCATTAAATGACAAAGTTAAAGCTCTTGCAAGACAAGGGTGTGATGACTTTTCTGTATGGAAAGTTGAGGGATGAGAAAGAATGGAAGAAGCTTTTATTGGATGCAGACTTCAAAGACTACAGAATATTTCCCTCGTTTGGGTTTAGGTCTCTTATTAAGCTTTACAAACCAGACATGAGTTCAAATAAAATGAAGTCATATATAAAAGGTGTAAAAGATTAAAATACTTCAGGAAGAAAATATAGACAGAAATAAATATTATATATTTCTTTTTTTGCCATATCATGGCCAATCCTTTTCTCAAAAAGTAAAAAAAAAAACAAAAATAGCAACATATCATGGTTCAATGTCTTTCGTACACTACCAAAAGTAATTTCTTATACTTGCTATCAAAATTGAGATAAATTAAAAACAAAATAAGGAAAAATCAGCCTGGGGTTCAGACGGCCAACTAAATTGGGAAGGAGGCAAGGTTTAGGAATGTGTGAATTACAAATCAATAAGTTAAAAAAAAAAAAAAGAAAAGAAAAAAGATTATATGGATAAAGGGCTATGGGGGCAGAGTGAATCCATAAACTTGAATCCTGTTTGGTCTTTCCCCCAAAACTTTTTGCATTAGTTATGCCCACGTAACACCCAGAGCAGAGGAAACACTCAGTCCCCGACTCCTTTACCATCTCTTTCCACCTTTGTTGAAATTACCTCTCCCATTCGAAAACCTATCGTTCTGGCCGAATCTACCATTCCTGCCACCACCTCTTCCAAACCTGTTCCCACCATTTCTATCATTAAACCCTCGACCGCCACCAAATCTGCCCCCTCTTGGTTGCTCTCTTTCTTGCAAACGTGGTAATGTTTTCAACACCTCTAGGCTTACATTACCAGCTTTCTGCTGACCTGTAGAGCAAAAATAACTGAATTTAAAATATGAACAGAACATTATAGCTTCTTTTGTCAGACTTGGAACATAATTTGGACTTTATGGAATGTTAGTATGTTACGACAAAATTTTATACGTTGACAGGCTTAAAAGACAGCAATTAGAAAAACACTCGCAATTACTAGTTTACTACTATGATGACAGTGGAAGTTAAACGAAGCAATGTGTGTGTGCGCGTGCACATAGGTGAGAGAAAGAGCTTTGTTTTAAATTGCTCAAAATCTGAAATAAATCATTTAGAAATAAAATTTACCAGTAAGATAAATGTCTAAATCCTTGGCTGGTACATCAAACACTGCACCATTTCCATCTGCAGTGAGAGTCAAACCCTGCACAGCCTCAACCTGCTCCTCGGGCAAGAATCTCCTTAGGATTCCGAAAACAAAGCTGATACCAACCCACAACATCATATGTCAAATAGGAGGAAACAACCAATGCCAAAAACAAAATCCAGTTAATACTAATACTTGAAAGTAGTTGACAACTGAAGAATCAAGTCTATACCATCAATTGAAGTAACCAAACCACTAGAATACAAAATTTCTAGATTCTAATTTGAAGAAAGACGACAGTAATTAAACATTGTAGTAGAATACTCACGACGGCGTGAACATAGGTTTTCCAATCTCAAGAAGCAGTGTAACGTAATTCTCCATGGAAGTCAAAACTGATCTTTTCTTTATCTCGGTAAAGCCCTGGAAAAAAAACACAATATTTACCTGAATTAGAGAATTATATGGAAGATGAAGGATCTGATACATTTATAAAAACTATATTTCAAGGAAAATACATGTTAAACATATAGAGGATTAATTGACTGACCACAGCCTTGGCAAGTGCTTTTGCAAGTAGATCAGCAGCTGATAAACCAGAGTTGTTCAAAAGCTCCTCAGCCGCAGACTTGAACGCAGGAATCACACTGTGCACATGACATATGTTAGCATTAGAAGAAAACAAATGTTAACAGAAGTGAATAACAAAAACCATACCTATCAGACACTTGGGTAATCATTTCAGCAGCTTCTCCACCAACAGCTTTGGCAATATCATCAGGCTGGGGGGCAGATATGTGCTCAAATTTCACACCCGATTCCCTTTCTATTTTAGATACATTTGATCGCCTGGGATCATAAAGCATTACAGCAACTCCCGTATTTCCTGAAAAACCCAGAGCCTAGAATGTAACCCACAAGCTCAATAGCACAAACATAGCAATAAAAAAACCTAACAAAATTCTGAAAATACCTGCTCTTCCTGTGCGCCCAGATCGATGAATGTAGGCTTCTACATCACGTGGGGGCTCACACTAAATCCAAAACAATCGAGCATATCAGATCAGATCAACATCAATAAAAAGATGATGCATTATATATTTGGCATGTATAGACATCAAGAGTACCTGGATAATTAACTGAACATCATTAATATCTAAACCCCTTGCTGCCACATTTGTGGCAACCAAAGTCATGAATTTCCCAGACCTAAAACCAGACAGTGTAACCTGCAATAATGGTAGAGTTAAGAGGAGGAAAAATAGCAAAAGCAGAACCCAAGCATTGTTATTTGAAAAATATATGTACAACAGCAGGGGGTCATTACACAAGGAAATCAATTTCAAAACAACTTGCAACATGGTGAACATGTAAGATGAAAATCTCCAAAAAATCATCGAAATACATGTAGCAGCTCACCTCACGTTGTGATTGCTGTATATCACCATGTAGAGCTCTTGCTCCGGGCAACAAGCCGGCAAGCTCAGAAGCAGACTCCTTTTTCTCAGTAAATATAATTGTTCGGCCTCCACTGAAACAAAACCATATGTCAAATAAATGCTTCTAAGTATTCATAAAATGATGTAGAAATAAGAAATGAATGACAAAATAAAAAACAACCTGCTATAACAGCGAATAATGTCTGGGATAAGCTGGGCCCTGGCAGAACCGTTACATGGAAGAACAATATGTCTAACATTGGTGCTAGCCTTCATTTTTGCATTTCCCACCAGATCTGCAGTTTTTTTATCTGGTTTCAGAAATTTTCCAGAAATCTGACAACAAAATAACATTTCATAAGGAAAAAAATATATTGTAAAAAAATGAATTAGAACATAGGATGATCACAAACATACATGCTTAACCCAGTCTGGCAAAGTAGCACTGAAAAGAAGTGTCTGAACTTTGCTAACATCTTGTACCTTGCCTGTAAAAATCAAGGACCATTGTTATACTGAAAAAAGAAGGAAGCTGCAGAGTAAAAAATCAAACACTGGCATGGAACATCAGTGGCCTCAAATAATTTATAAATTACAGATTAAAAAAAAATTGGCCAAAGAGGCAAAAATCAAACAAAATACCTAGAATTAGTTCCACATCTTCAACAAAACCCATTCTGAGCATCTCATCAGCCTCATCAAGGACACGGAACTTTAGCTGGCTCAGGTCAATATTTTCCCTCTCTATATGATCCTAAATAAAATCAACAATAGCCATTAAATAGACTGAAGCTTCTACTATTAACCATTGGCAATAGGTATGAATCATATTGCAAAATGAAAAACCATTATATGAAACCAACAAATATTATACAGGCAATACCTTCACACGACCTGGAGTGCCAACAACAATATCAACACCTCTCCTAAGCTTACTCTCTTGAGTCTGGTATGGAGCCCCACCATATAGACAGCAAGAACTCAATCCCATTGCCCCACCATAAACTTCAAAATCAGCATACACCTAATCCACAACAGAAGAAACAAACATAAATATAACTGCAAATAAAAGCACTTAAACCACTTCCGCAGTCAGCTATTGTAAGTTAACTAGTTAAGTATACCTGATTTGCCAATTCCCTGGTGGGTAAAAGAACAAGGACACTTGGAGCCCTCCCAAAACCGGTCTTTCTGAACGCTTTGGCAGGACCATTGATTAAAGACTCTAGTAGGGGCAACACAAAAGCCAGAGTTTTACCCTGAAAATGCACGAGCAGGATGATTTAAAACACAAAAAAATTGCGTAGCATCAGAACTATTTCACCTCTCATAATAATCATTTACAAGGCCAAAATTGAAACCCCATTCACCAAAGAACTAAATACTTCAATTAACTCAGACATGGTATTTCTTAGGCCACACTAATTCCTAATATGTTAATTAATATATGTATCCTATCATACCAGAACTAACTTGAAGCTCAAACTCCAGAAACATGGCAAATCAACATATTCGGTAACAAACATAAACACGTGCAAATGCAATTAAGAAGAAGCATTACCAATCAGGACAAAAAATTGATTTTTTTTCTCTTTGTTCTCTTAAAAACAAAAATAGAATATTGATAACAGATCAGAGCGTGAGCTGAGAAATAAGGGCATAAATATACCTGACCGGTGCGAGCACGACCAACCAAATCAGAGCCATCGAGGATGATGTCGAAGGTCATGGCCTGAATCGGGAAGAGAGACTCAATTCCCTTCTCCTTAAGCTTTGCCCTAAGAGGCTCGGAGATTCTGAAGTTGGTAATGGCGTTAGGATCCTCCTCCTTTTTGAGAACCTCTTCTTCCTCCTCCTCTTCCTCATCCATGTCCAACTTGGCCTTCTTATTCTTCTCCTTCTTGCTCTTCTTCTTCTCCTTGGATTTCAAGCCTTCATCATTCTGAGGCTCAACGAGCTCAGAGCTAGTCTCACTCTTCTGATCGTCCTCATCCTCATCAGAGGAGAGCTTCTTCCTCTTCTTGGAGCTTTTCTTCTTGGTTTCAGAAACGGCGCCGTTTAGCTGCTGAGCCTGAGCGTCGTCGACGTTGTTTTCCTTCTTTTCCTTTTTGGATTTGTGTTTTTTGTTGTCCTTAGGGGAGGGAACGGCGCCGTTTGAGAGAGCAAGGGAAGGCATGGCGGAACGGTGGCGTTTTGAGGGTTAGGTTAGGTGTGTTATTTGTGGAGAGAGAGAGAGGGAGATATTTTCTCCTGCTTCGAAGGAAGGATGGAAGAGTGAGAGTGCAGTCAGAAGCAGGAGAAGAAAGAGGAAGAGGCTGCGTCGAGCTTCGCGGGGATTTAAGGGAAATTCAGGGTTTCATGGTGGACGCGTTCTCTGCCCTTCGATCCTCAAACCCTATTCTCAACGCATCACACCCGTTAGATCTGCGACCTAATGACGGTTGGGTAGTTATTCTTCTCACGCTTTTGTATTTCTTTATTCACTTTTTTGGGCCTTGCCTTCCTTCATCATGACCCGGTTTCCTCACATTAACCCAACTTCAGTTTGGCCCATAAATGGGTCAACATCAGTCCAGATAAGGAAAAAAAAAAGCCAGTCTCCAGTAGACGGAAAAAACCAACACTTCTGATTCTGGTTGAAGATTTGAAGCTTATTGCATGTGGACAAAAAATTAAAAAAAAAAAAAATTATGGCATCCTTCTTAGTATAATTTCTAATATATTGGCTAGTATAATAACCAAGAGTTGGTCGAGTAATCAGACTCATACAAGTATCATAGATTCAAATTTCACATTGTATATGCAATAATTTATTGAGCAGATTATTCTTTGTCTGTGAGATTAAGAGATACTATAAAAAATAAAAAAAAAATATTTTGCTAGCATAATTTCTATTATACGAATTTTATTATCTTGGTCAATAATCAAATTCAAATATTTAAATAATTTTTTAATGGATGAAATTAAAACATAATTTTTTCACTTTTCAAAATTTATAACAGTCATATTTAATAAATTAGAATAAAAATAACATTCAATAAGTACGAGTTATAAAAATTAATTTCGAGAAATTATTTTTTACATTTAAAATAATTTTAATAGACATAAATATAATTGAAAAATGAATATAAATATTTATTAATATATAATATTATATTAAATTTTTTAACTTTAAAATTATAAATTAACTTTAAAAAATATCTTCATATGTTCTTTTAAAAAAATTCCAAAATTTTCAAGTTAAAAATGTAGTTATATAATACTTTTTATTTACTAAACACAACATAAAATGTATAAATTTTTTTCAAATATAAGCACAACCGTAACAAACCACACCTTGGTAACTTAACTTGGTTTCAACTTTCAAGAGTGAGGGCAATCAGTCACGTGAAATCATGTGAATGGCTTGAATTTTCTGCATGACGCTAATATTTTCCTAGAAAAGCTTTTTTTTGGTGACTATTTTCCTAGAAAAGCTTAAAACGTGGGTTGGGATGTCTTGATAATCTTTATTCCAAAAATCTCGACAAAAGTCCAGAAAATTGACTTCGTTAGCAGATGGTTACAACCATCTTTTGGTGAATCCACTAGTTTGAAGGAATCAAAGATTATTGTCAATTTTTACTGCACCGATTTGACTCATTTCATTTTTTAAACCGTGATGGTAAGAAATATGACCATTTACCATAATAAATAAATTGCCTTTCAATATTATCAGAATACACAATATGTAAAACAGATACTAAAATGTATTTTTTTCATAAACTATGTAAACTGCGACAGGAGTCCCGCAGTTTACGAATACACGTAATTCGCTACAGGAGTGTCGCGGTTTACGTTCTAAGAAAAATAAACATAATTCGCAATAGGGGTGTCGCGGTTTATGTGTGAATGGCGAGTGTGCATAAACCGCGACATGAGTCTAGCAGTTTATGTATTAATGAGCAGTTTGCAGAAACATAAAATAAAGTAAGTCCATGGTAAACAAAAACATATGTAACACACATAAATCCATGGAATAAACTAAGTACCATCATATAATACAAAAATACACGACAAATTTGACATACATAGGTATCATCAATGAAAACATAAAATAAACAGCTATGGCTCCTATCTGTCCTCATTCTCCTCGTGAGAGTCATCCCCAAATGCACCTAGGAGATGCGACCTGTACCACATCGAGCAGCCCGTCGCACTCTGGCTGGCCTCTGGCGCTGCTGTGCTAGAGGATCGACGGGCATGCCTACGACATATGCAGATGGAGGCGTCCCTCCCATGCCCAACCAACTGTGATACGAGCTGCTAGCAGGCTCATTCAGGTCTACATGAAACTGGGGCTGGTACCCCTGAGGGTCATACATCTGCGGCTGGTACCGCTGAATCTCCTCCATATCTGGGCGATACCCCTGCGCAACGTCTATCTGGGGCTGGGTCTCCGGCACCTGATCCTGTAGGGTCTGGTGCTGAGAATGCGGAGGGTCGTCATCCCGGATGAGATATGCAAAGTCAGAATAGAACTGTGAACTGCCAACTTGGTGGTCCATATCCATCGTGAAAGTCGGGCCCGCCAGGTCATGATACATCTGTCTATGGATCTCATGGTATATCTGGGAGCTCGAAACATGTGTAAGAGGAACCTCCTGGGACCCCGCCCCTGCCTGCTCAGTGGGTCTATTACCAGGACCACCAAATGCGACCCCTGATGTACACCCCGACGCTGAGGACGGTCACGCCGGACACGGTGATCGGCATGTCCTACTCTGTCGCCACCAGATGTGCCATCCTGAATCATGTCATCCAGCCATCGCTACTCCCGATCTGTAGCCCGGGTACCAATGCGTCGTCGCATCTCCACGCGCCTGTTATCAGGCACGTCCGGCATCGGAACCCTAGAAGGCACCTGTGAAGAACCTCTTTGAACAACATCCTGACTGATCTCCTCGGCCCTAGGATCAGCAATCAAGGAATCCGGCAACAAAAACCTATGGGCCAGGGCCACTCTGTACCACCATCGCTGAAAGTCTGCCGACGGCCCGGGATCAGGCACTCGGGGATACTCAGAACAACATCAACCCTGTTCTGCCAACTAAGATGCCATACCTGATAGTAGCTCGGGAACCATCTGTCCCCCACCCCTCTCATCTTTGGCATGGAGCCAGTCTATATTCGAGGCCGGCTCAGGTTCGTGCCGAATGCCACCCAGCTGTGGCAGCCCCCTATCCACCTAGTGCCACTCAATGACGGCGAAGTATATCAAGCAAGTACATGCGCGCCATAACCGACTGTGCTCCTCTGTGAGAATCTCTGGATGAACAACAGCCATCACGTCGAGCGAAGCATAATGCTCCCAAACAATCTACAAATGTTGACAGATAACATTTATTAGTCCATTAACTAATAAATATATAGTTAATTACTAGATAAAAATGGAAACAAAATGAATAAACTTACATCTCGATCACCTAAGCGGTCCAATGCTAGGCGACACTGGATAACTCTCTCCTCCTTGCAGTCGGATGTCAACAAGTAAGTGGCCCACCTGAACGAATACAATGTTATACACATGTATAAATTGCTAATGACCTAGTTAATAAAAAGAGTTACAGTTCAAGTCTAACTGTGCAGATATGCCTGGAAGCCAATGGGAAGGAATAGGTGTCGAATCCCCGCGGCCTGAGGCTAGGAAACCGCCAGAAAATCCATGACTGCAGTAGTTGCAGGGGGCCTACCAAGTTTGTCACGTTTCTGTTGGCCACCAGACACATGCAACGATATAGCCAAGCCAACGCTGCCGACCCCCAACTATAACTGCCTATATCATCAAGTCTCGCCACAAAGAACAACCACTGTATATGAACCCGATTTACACTCTTGTCACCGAAAAACTGAGTAGAAAGCAGCATCATAATCTAAGCCCGTGCATATATGCGTACAGTCTCCTCCGTACGTAGCATTATCCAGTAGCACCCTGAATCTCTCATGAAACCAGGTGAAGTGGACTGTATACTGCTTTACCTTATTCTGTGGTGGAAGCTCGCCAAACAGTTCCTGAAACCACTCTCACGCCGGTTTGTCTTCTTCCATAAGCTTCTCAAAATCTGTAAGGCACCCGGATACAGGTAAACCATCCATGGGCAGCCCCAGCTGGTATGCTACATCCTACAGCGTGATAGTGCACTCTCCAAAAGGCATATGAAAGGCATGCGTCTCAGGACGCCACCTCTCAATGAAAGCGTTGACTAAGGGATCGTCCAACCATAACCACCTCGCGTTGAGCCTCGCCAGGTGGTACAAACCAGCCCTCTCTAGATAGGGTACGATCCTGTCATGCATAAGCATGTTCTGCTGCCTCCGAACACTATAAATATACCTAGTCGGCTGGAGCATGTGACAGAAGAAACCAAACAAATAAAAAATCCAACACGAATTTAAAGTAATCTAACACAAAAAATACAATATTAAAGTTTAAACAGATAACATACAGTTCCTATTTTTAATCACAAAATTCAATGAAAGGCATAAATGATTAAAGACCTTAATTTAAATTAATTAAATACTAAATTTTATGATTTTAAATAATAATTTAAATCTAAATTTAAATACGTAAATCACAATTATTGGAAAAATATTATACGAAATACATTAACTAAAAATAACTAAACTAACCTCTTCGTTTATACTGCCAGCAACGTGCACAATGCCGTTGAACCTGTAAAGACTGCGTGCCTCCACCATAGTCCCTGCCCGAACTCAACTCAACCAACCCACACTTTTCTCTCTTTCTCTCTCTAGAAAACCTCTCATTTTCTCTCTAAAAAACCTTATAACAACTACAAATGTAATCCGCAAGACCCCTAAAGCGTATTTATACTAACGCATAAACCGCTGGACTCCTGTCGTAGTTTATGCACACTCGTCATTCACACATAAACTGCGACACCCCTATCGCGGATTATGCTTATTTTTCCTAGAATGTAAACCGCGACACCCCTGTAGTGGATTACGTATATTTGTAAACCGCGGGACCCCTGTCACAGTTTACATAGTTTATGGAAAAAATGCATTTTGGTATCCGTTTTACATATTATGTAATCTGATAATATTGGAAAGCAGTTTATTTATTATGATAAATTGTCCTAAAAAATAAGAATATGGCCCTTGTAATCAAGGTAGAGAAAATCAAAATTTTACGTAAAATCAAGAAAGTAAATTAAGAATATAAAACGTAAAATCTTAACAAGATTTAAATTGTAAAATCGTTAAACTTAGTACAAATTTTATAAAATCAATAAACTCTTTTAAAATTGCAATATCAAAAGATTTTCACTATGTTTGTTTGAAGAGAAAATAGAAGGAAAGAAAATGGAGGAAAGAAAAGAGGAAGGAAAATGATCATTTTTCATTGTTTAGTTATGAAGAGAAATTGGAGAGAAAAGAAAAGGGATGGAAAAAAACTGGTGGGACCCACCAATTTTTTTTCTCTCCAAAATGTTAGAAAGAAAAAGGAGGAAAAATTTTTTTTTCTCTCACAACTTCCAATATTACCCCTTCACTTTTTTCAATATATTTTATAATATAAAGATAAAATTATCTTTTTATAATATTTTTTTTCTTCTTTTTTTCTTTCTTTTCAATTTTTTTTTTTTTTATTTCTTTCTTTCCAACCAAACATAGTCAAATTTAGGAATTAAATCGAAATTCTAATTATTAACTTATTATGCTTATAACGGACGGATTTATGAGCTATGCTTCTGAATCCGAAGGCACACCACCAATTAGAATTCTTTTTTTTTTTTTTCTTTAGTCACGGAAAAAGAGCCAGAAGTTAAGGCCGAGTTTATGGGCATTGATGATAATCGTAATCGCAATCTATAAAGTACTCTTTGAACGTGTCAACAAGTAAGACATACACTTCATCTGCCTGCACTTTTTCTGAATCCACGAAATATCAAAAATCAACATCACCAGTCAATTTAGCATATTTTCAAACTTGAAAACTCCCCTTAAAATAAATCATCCGTTAACGTAAGACGATCCTGTGGTTACTATAAGCGGATATCATCATCCCAGGAGACAATATTTTATTTTTAATTATTTTGTCCTCAAATCTAGATAAAATAAACTGGCATATGACTTAGCATAAATATTAAAAAATATCATATACTATAAATATAAAAAAATCGAATACTCAATATTTTAAATTTAAACACAAAATTTTGTATAATTATTTTTATGTGAAATAAATAATTAAAAATAAAAAAATTTAATATATTTAACTAAATTATTATATAAATAACAATATCAGAAATTTCAAGTAAAGAAAATTACACCCACAGAAACAATAATGAAATATATATAATATAATATCAAGTGTCTTTAAAAACAGAAAGTGACCCTACTTATTCAAACATTAAACTCAAAACATAATTAGTCCTTCAAACAGCAAAAGATCTAACTAATAAGAATGCAAAGCCACGCACAATAATAATAACCGACTTTGCCCACCACAAAGGATCACAAATTTAGTTACCTAACTAATCAAGTTCTCCATGGCCACATGGAAATAATTAATAGCCATGGAATATTAATACATTATATGATAAAGTTGTTACATCCAAATTTGACTAAGAACAAGTCCTAGAACAGCATAGATGAGGCGGTTGAGGGTGTATAGAGGGTGTGAAGAGGAAGGAGTAGGAGGAGAAGGAGGATGAGGTGGCGATGGCGGCGGCGGAACCTGGCAGAAATTGTAGCCGTACCATTTGTCATTGGGGATGGAGGTGTTGAAATTGAAAGTAACAGGGTCAGTGTTGTAGGTGTAGATTTTAACACTCTCAGGCTTCCAACCATTGGTTTTGGAACCAGATCTACGAAGGTATGCAAAGCATATCTCAGAAGTGCATTCACCATCTATCTGGAATGTGTCTGAGGAGCACTGCTCAAATGTCTTTGAAATTCTATCACCCAGTCTTTCTGCATATACCTGATAATAATCATAATTGGTGACTGATTTTAATAACTGATATTGGTGTACGAATAGTATTTTTGTTATTTTATATATGTAATTAATCATATCTAACATGGTCATATAGATTGCTCTCTCAACATTTTCTTTATTCAGTGTTGCTAGTTAAACTCTAGAGAGGATAGGTGTTTAATAAGAAGACATAAATAGGAGGATATAACATGAATTTCGACTTCGATAAATGGAAGAGTTATCAAACTCAAGTTATAAGGTAGCGTCTGGTGGAGAGATAGAAACGGAAAGATTGAGATTGAGAGACAGAGACTAAGAGACACGGATTGAAATAAATCTCAGTATTCTGTTTGGTGCAAAATGGGAGACAGGACTTGAAACAAAAATGAAACTCTAATTTAATTTGCACAAAGGGTAAAATTGGAATTAATTAATTGAAATAAAAATATTTTAGGTATAAAATATTATTAAAGTTTCAGTCTCCATCTTTAAAAATTTTAGTCAGCTGTATCCCTACTTTTTGGAGGTACTGAAATACTAAAATTTTAGAGACAGAGACAGAAATTTTAGTACCAGTCTCTGAACTAACAAACACGATACTGAATCTCAGTTTCTCAATTTCTGTCTCAGTACCTCAAAACAAACGCTACCTAAAAGAGCAAAAGACTAGTGGATATGAAACATTACAATCGTTAAATAATTTGACCTTTTTCACTAAACAGCTTAGCATACATGACATAGGGCCTATGAAAATGTCGTTAAAATTAAAATATTTTTTTTAAGAATATTTTTTTAAAAATTACTAAATAATAAAAAAATATTATTTTGATTTTAATAAAACTTTTTAAAATATTATAGCCACCTACTCCAACTTACTAGAATGCACCAAAAAGAAGTTCCACTACTTTCAACCAAAAAGAGAGAATTATAGCTAGTGCTTTCTGTATATGGTTATCACTTATCAGAGACCTTTCTAGAGCTCTGTTTAGTAGAAAATTTTCTAGCATGTTAACCCTTATTTAAACACACAAATAGAACTTGTAGCACTTCAGAATCTCAGGTCCATGATACTGTAAAAGTGATATAGAACTAATATAATTTCACAAGAAAAAAAAAAGTTCATTGATCAGCTTGTACCAAGTAGTGATGAACAACAAAAAATATATTAATTACTTGGCCTATACTTAATATTATTATATTTCAATAAAAATCCAATCTTGACCCAATTAACATAAATCATAGGGAGAAAAAAAGAAGAAAAAAAAAACCTGGTTGCCTTGTGCATCACCAAAAACAATACTGATTTCATCAGTTGTAATCTTAGGTGAAGAACAGCTTGTACTTATGGCCACCAAGTAAGAACAGTTCTCTGCACTCTTCATCTATTATTCAAACACAATAAATAAATAAATAAATATATTAAAATAAAATAAATCCATATCATGCACAATAAAAGAAAACAGCTTCAACAAACTAAAGAAAGAAAATTATTTAAAAAAAAAAAAGAAAAATATATATAATAAGAGCAAGCAGTTAATTACTTGGATATAGCCAACACTGAAGGAATCATCAGCAGCATGAGGAAGCAGAGGAACATTTTTGGGCTCTGAGACTGAAAGGGCCAATCCAGAATAGGCAAAGAAAAACACAAGAAGAGGAAAAACAACCTCTTTGATATTCATCTTTCAGAAACTAAACCTTAGCTAAAGAAAAAGAAAGAGAGAAAAATATGAAGCTATGGTTTTGAATAAGCTTGGTACCAAAGCATGGTATATATAAAGCTTCACGCCACAAGACAAATAAAGGGATATAGCACTTGGTAACATTAAACATTGTCCAATGAACCAAGGGCAAATGTGACAATATACTTCTATAGATTGTCACTCTCTCTTATGCTCCAATGTTTATTTTTAACTGGACTTTACTTCCGTGTGTTTCACGAGTCTTATTATTTGTTTTTAAATTAATTTATATGGGGGACTGTAAATAACATAAAAACGAAAAAATTATTAATAATATGATACTGTTGGGGGACATCGAAATTTATGACATATTTTGTACTACTATATCTTCATCAATTAACGGTAATGATGCGAAATCATAGAGTAAAATAAAATTGCACTAATATCTATATTCCTGTCTCAGGGGTTAGGTAGGACGAGAGAGCCTTAAAAACTAGGGTTAGTCCGGTTAGAGATGAAGTTACTATATTGCCTCCTATCTTATCTATGATGTTTAATTTATAGAGAGATGGTAGGTGTATACGCATGGAGATACAAATAGCGGATTTTTTATTTTAATATGGGAGAGGGAAGTGAGTTTTACGTTAATGTTACAAAAAATAGAGTTTTACAGTGTTATGGGGGCGTTGTTCTGGGCAAACACAATACGCAAAATACGTATTGTACTGATAATACGCAAACTGCGTATTTACAATACGCAGACTGTGTATTGTAATTTAATATTAAAATAATACAATACGCAGTCTGTGTATTGTCTTTATAAATTAAAAATAAATTAATTTGGCAATTCGCACTCTGCGTATTCTATAGCCTCAGAATTTTATAAAACACCATAACTTCCAATATTAAAGGATTACACCAATTTTTATCCAATATCCAAAAAAATTAACCACAAATAGCGTTCCTCCTAATTTGTGTGTGTGTGTGTGTTTTTTTTTTTTTTTGTGATTAAATAGAAAAGAAAGAAAAAAAAGACAAAATTAAATTAATTGGCTAGGTTCATATCTAAATCTATTAGATGTTGAAGCTTATTCTATGATTGGCTCTAATTCGAGTGAATATCCGCGCCAGAAGCAGTTGCTTTAGCCATATAATCTGCAACACTATTTGCATTCTTCTGAATTAAAAGAATAGAGACTCTCTAATTCCAATTCATAACCTCCTGTATATGCTTTGCCAAATCCCATTCCGGAATATCTTTACCAATCATTCTTTGGTTTACCAAGAAAATAGCTTCTAAACAATCTGTTTCACAAATAACCTCATGAAATACATTCTCCCAAGCAAGAAGTAAACCTCTCCAAATTGCATACAATTCAGCAAAAAGAACACTGCACACTTCGACTTTCCCAATGCAACCTTTCAACCAACATTCATCAGGATTGCAAATGATACAACCAAAATCAGCATAGCCAAAAGGAGCAAAACAACTAGCATCACAATTCAATTTAACAGAATTAACTCGAGGTGGAACCCAATGCAAACAAAGCGAAGGAGGAGACAAAGATTGATGCATAGCAAAAATAGTGTGAAACTCCCTTACTGAACTACGAATCAAACTCACCACTTTACTAGTACTCCAAGAATGATCTATACTAAATAAGTCGTGATTCCTGCTTCTCCAAATCCACCAGATGGTCGAAAAGAAAAGAAAAACATATCCACTCCTTGCACCTCTATATAGCCAATCACGTAAATCCAAGTTATCTGAATACAGGCCTAAAAGGTTCCAGACCTCCTTGGCACTAGGGCACTCCCGAAGACAATGAAGAATGGATTCATAACTATTCTGACACCGATGTCAAGTGCTAGATAAAGCTAAGCCACGACCCAAACGAAACTCTGCCGTAGGAATAGCATTATGAAGACTGAGCCAAATAAAGAACTTGTACTTCTCAGGAATATGCAGTCGCCATAGCCACAACCAATTATCATGCTCATTCCAGTCAAACTTTCTTTTGGCTAGCCAACTGTACCCACTCCTAACTGAGTAAAGTCTAGAAGATGCCACACCCCACGACCAACCCGAACTCTCTCCAGCATTCAAATCCGGATTATAAGCATTCAAACGCTGTTTGACATCTTCTGGAATGATAGAGAAAATATCATGGAGATTCCATTGACCATCTTTCTAAACGTCTCAAATAGTTAAATTAGAGTCAGATATATGTACAAAAGGGACATCTTGAGCAATTGGGCCCTCAATACTCCAATTGTCAAACCAAAAAGATTGATCAAGTGACCCAACGCACCAAGAGAAGGCATCCTTAAGAGCACCAAAAGCCTTTGAGATACTCTTCCAAACATGAGAAGCATTGCAAGGGACAGGGCCATCTAAAACTTTCTCATTCCTCAGATACTTCGCCCTCAATAGAGCAACTTAAGGCTTGTCCTGACAGTGAAAAGTTACCAAACCAATTTACCAAGTAAAAATATATTAGTACACGCAGGATCTCTAACACCCAGGCCACCAAATTTCTTTGGAGTGATCACAGTCTTCCAATTAACAAGAGAAAGACCTCTACCATCAACTTGACACTTCCAAAGGAACTGTCTCATCATAGAAGACAATTTATCGCAAACCCAATTTGGAAAAAAAGATACTTGCATATGATAGATAGGAATGGATGCTACAACAGAATTGATGATCAGGCAAAGTCTTCCTGCTTTATTTAGAAGCCTTCCTTTCCAATTAGCTAATCTTCCCCTCACCTTTTCAATCACCGAATGAAAAGAAGCCCTACTGGTACAAGAATGATTAAGGTTAACTCCAAGATATCTTCCTAAGTCCAAAGCAAAACGTATTTAAGAAACACTAGTAAAAATATCTCTTCTACAAGCAGTCACATTTTTAGAACAAAAAGTTCTAGACTTTTCAAAATTCACTTTCATGCCAGATGCCTTGCAAAAAATGTTAAGAGAATGCATGACCATTTGGACTTGACTCTTTGTAGCTTGATAGAAAAGTAAGAGATCATCTGCAAACATCAAATGAGAAAATTTTGGGCCACCCCTAGTGACAGAAACTAGTTTCCACACACCCTCGACCACCTTATGAGATATATAGCAAGCAAGTCTTTCCATACAAAGGACAAATAAGTAAGGAGACATTGGATCACCCTGTCTAAGCCCCCTTCTAGGAGCAAAACTATCCAATTTATTCCCATTCCACATAATAGAAAGAGATGATGCACGAACACAATTCATAATCAAATTAACAATGATGATAGGAAAACCAAAAGCAATGAGAGTACTCTCCAAAAACCTCCAATCCACCCTATCATAAGCTTTTTCAAGATCAATTTTAAAAGCGAAAGTACCTTTCTTGAATTTTGTGTGCTTCATAAAATTCAGAATTTCTTGGGCCACAATAATATTATCAGGAGCACCACGACCCGGAATAAAACCTCCTTGTAAAGTACTAACAATATCTGAAAGAAAATGGCGAAGTCGATTAGTCAATACTTTGGTGATAATTTTATAAACAACATTACACAAGCTAATAGGCCTGAAATCCTTCATAAAGGTAGGTTATCAATTTTAGGAATAAGCACAATCAGGTTTTCATGATGCTAGGATTTAAGTACTCTCCCAAAAAAGCGCTCCGGATAATATTCCAAATCTCAGTGCCTACTATCTCCTAATATTCTTTAAAAAAAAAGCTTGAAAGCCATCTGGACCAGGAGCCTTAAAAGGGTCATACTGAATACTGCTGACTTGACTTTCACAAAAGAGACATGGTCAATTAACCTAGCACAAGCCTCGGTGCTTAGAGTGGGTATCGGAACATCCCCTAAACAATCAACCTCAACCTCTTCCGTTGTACCAAAGAGATTCTTGTAAAAAGAGAGGGCTTCTTCCTGGAGAATATCTGGATCAGTAGACCAAGACCCATCTCTAACATATAATCCATGTATTCTATTATGGTTTCTACGCACCAAAGTCTGAAGATGAAAGAATTTAGTGTTTCTATCCCCATACTTGACCCACTGCTCTCTAGATTTCTGGTACCAAAAAAGTTTCTCTTGCAATAAAAGCCTATTATAATCTTCCCTCAGTTCAGCTTCTTTAATTCTCAGAGATAACACATCGGTAACCTCCAAACGCTGTTGAATCTGATCAATATGATATTTCAGCTTACTTTTTCGCACAAATTTTTGAGTTAAAGTCCAAAGAAGCATGTTGAACCATCTTAAGCCTTTCAGTAACGCCTCCAAACTCTTGATTCCAAGCCTTACTAATAACATGTTTATAAGAAGGATGTGTTGCCCACGCAGCTTGGAACCTAAAAGGACGAGAACCTTTCACTTTGGAGCCACCATGACAATGAACTAAAATAGGACAATGATCAGAATGAAGCCTGCTAAGAATTTCAGAATAACCCTCAGAAAATATTGTCATCCACGCCTCATTAACTAGAGCTCTATCCAACTTTTTAGCCAAGTCCCTGCCAGCCTGAACTGCTCTATACCAAGTATATCTCTTACCAGTCAATTTAAGATCAAAGAGCTCACAGTAATCTAGAGTAGTAGCTAATAGACTAGCTATGTGAGAAGAAAAATAAGCACCTGTACTTTCGTCTGGTGCCACAATCTCGTTAAAATCACCAACGGCCATCCACGGTCCATTATGGCCTGAATTAATAGAACGCAAATGATCACAAAGCATACTTCTTTTTTCGAATTGAGAACTCTCATACACTGCACTATAAAGCCAAACTAAATTACCCACACTCACTTTCACTGTGATACATTGGTCAATTTGGTCAATAACCACACAAGAAGCATTAGTAATAGAAGATAGAAACCAAATGCCACTCCCTGTGTCCTACTACTTCCTCAATACCAACACAATGAAAACCCAACTTATCCCAAAAACTCTTCAAATTATTAAACATTGTATGAGTCTCAAAGAGAAAGAAGAAAGATGGTTTATATATTCTCACCAAATATTTGCAATTCACACGAGCCATCTTGTTAGACGCACCCCTCACATTCCAGGCTATGATATACTATCCATTAAAAAACAGCAAAAAGGGAGCTCCAATAACAAACCCGAGACTCAACATGATGTCCCTGTCTTCGACGTTCCTGCCTTTAATGGACTCTCAAGTTGCAGCACAATTTTCTCCGTCGAAACTTGTGCCACACCCACCGTCGATGCTCCATCCTTATCTACTAGTGAATTCTACAAAGAGTTTGGGCGAGGAAGCTTTCGCACAGTGCCATTTGTTGTCTCACCTTGCTGCTGATGATGAACATTGTGTCGGGTCCCCGAAGAAGCCACACTAACCGGTTTTCTAATATTGATGCCCCCTACTTAGTTTTACTTTGGATCCAGTAGCATGTGTTGTACGTTGGTGATTAGACCTTGTCCAAGTATTGGTAGTCTTGTTAGGAGTCTTCTTTGCTTTTGGTTGGACCTGATGGGTGCTAGGAGAAGGCTTTTGACCCATTTTACACTTTTCTTTCCTGATCACTTGAGTCCAGCCTTCCAAATCCTCATGTTGTGCATAGTCTACATAAACAGTATGCAAATCACTCTCCACCAAATCCGGGATAGCAACATTTACAGTCTCATCTCCAAGATTCTTGTCAAAATTGAAACTTGCCTTTTTCACATGCACTGTATTTTTTTAATTTAAACTTTCTGGCTGCTTTGCTACATCGCCGACCACCTTGGTATTAGTTCCTCCTCCCGCATTGTTGTCAGTCTTGCACACCTTCATATCATGACCAAACTTGAGACAGGAGCCACAAATAAGGTGAAGACTTTCATATTCAACCTCATATTCAACACCTTCAACAAGAATCTTCTTAGTCACTGACAATCCTAAATCTATCTGAACACATGCTCGAGCATATCGTCCTCTTTCAGCTAATTTTGTTGCCAAATCAACCTTGATGGGAATGCCAACTGCAGCTACAACACGGAGCATTGCATCTTCTTGGTAGCACCAAATTGGTAATCCGGAAATTCTAATCCACACTAAAGTTGCTCCAAAACAGTTTTCACTTGATCTAAACTCTTGATCCCAAGGCTTTACAGCCACATATTTTTCCTCGATCATCCATGGACCTCCTAAGAGAACCTTTTCTCGCTCCTCAGCCACATCAAACTTCACAAGATAGTAGTTGAACCCCACGTCCAATAAATCAAAACCTCTCTTAATCCGCCATACCGTTCGGAGTTTATGAGACAATGCAGTGTAGCTATAATGTTTACCTAGCACCTTAATCATTATAGCATCCTTTTAAGGTTCTACCAAACAATTCTTAGTTTTTTGAGTAAACGTGACACTCGGTGGCAAGAGATCTCCTTACTTCTCATAAACTACCGCAATGTTATCTCCTGACAAAGTTTCAACAAGTGAAAAAGTTTTAATAATTTTGGAACCCATAACTTTGTCCCTGAAAGAAACTTTCAAAGGATTAAAAACTCCTCCCAAAATATGATCCTCTTTTTCTCCTGATGCAAGCATTCCCCCTTATCTCTTCTGCCGACATTGTCATAATAACATGAACTAAGTAATTACATACATAAATATCTAATGTTATTTTTTATTATTAAACAATATAAATTAAATTAAACTTATTTAATATCACTTTTAATAATATAAATTATAATAACATGAAGTAATTGCATAAATATGTAACATAATTCTCCATTATTGAGTTATATATTTTATTTATTTATCTTTTTTTTATGAGATCGTAGCCATGTATGAAAATGAAATAACTGTAGCTAATTACGACTCTGGTTTCTTCTATGTTATAAATTGAATTTCATGTATATCGCTTTTTGAAAAGAATGAAGACAAATTAAATATAGTATTTTTATTAAAAATTTAACCAGTATTTAATTAATAAAAATAAATAAATAATTTTACCTCATTAAATATAATTTTATATTTTAAAAAATAATAATAATAATTAATTAATAACTAAAAATTACAAAATTTATTAGTCCTTAATACTGTACTCTTCTTAAATATATAGTAAATGAAAAGAGTATCAGGGAAGCATAAACTTAAACTATATATACACGTGTAGCCAATGTTTTAGGACTTAGGAGAATGAAATTGCTTTACAAAATGACACATGAATGCTTTCATGATATTGCATGTGTGCCTGACCCATTGACTGGAATGGGATGGCTACAATTTTTCAGATTCTCTAGAAGTTTTTGTATTATTATTATTATTGGTCATTGTCAGATGCACTAATATTATATATTATTCTATTTAATAATCACCATTATTATTAGCTCATGGTGTGTTTAGAAAGTTGTAATATTCATCACCTATTTGCCCTTGCTTTTTCATATAATGAATTTCATATTATCTTGACGAAAAAGATTAAAAAGTTATTAAAATTTATTATTTATATTTATTAATTAATTATTAATATTTAAAAGTATAAAATAAAATATATTATTAAATTATTAGACTAAAAATTTGAATTAATAACTAAATAATAATAAAATATAATAAATTCCCATAGAATTTCTTTATTTGAAGTCGTTTTTTAAAAATCCTAAAACTAATTTCCCTTTTATTTATCTTTATTTAGTTTAAGCTCCCCCCCCTCTTTGGGTATCTCTGACTGTTCCTCTCATCAATGTTCTCACCCACCACCAACAGCACTGTACTAATAAATTGATAAATATTTTATTTCTTTTTAAATAAGTGATACTATATTTAAAATTATGAAAATTGTCACCAAGTGTCACCTTAAAATAACCGCCAAACAGAGATGTGGCGTATATGTAGGCTGGGTTTGGTAAAGCTTTTGCTTTTTTAAAAGTAGCTTATGAAAGCTGTCTTTTAAAAGATAGCTTTTTAAAAGATGCAGTACTTGCGTTTGGTAAAATCAAATTAAAAATTACTTTTAATAAGTACAAGCACCACAATTGTGTTTGGTAAAACAGGCTTTTAAAAGTTAAAAAAATTATAATAAACATGTTTATAACAAAAAATAATTTCTTTTTTCAAATTTTTTTAAAATTTATATAATATTTTAAAATAAAATAATGTTAAAATAAAAAATTCATAATAAACATAAATATAATAAATAAATTCTTTTATTTTTTAACTTTAAAATTTTATATAAGTATCATAAAATTTTATTTTATCCTAAACATCATTACTAAAAATACTAAGTTACCTAAATCCAATGTTAGTATTGGGTACGTTCATTGTCCACCTATATATATTGGCTCACCTTTACAGATCACAAAAAATAGGACACTTATCTCAAATAAACTACTCTTATAATTATATATCTATATTTACATATGTATATACATATTGTTATTATAACTTTGACTAATGTTCATGCAAAGAAAATTTTATGATTGGTTTTCATAAACCAGATCAACCTTTTCCCGTTTCAAAGAACAGAGAAAAACAAACATAATAGATCTACTGAAAAAATACAAAATTAACGCAAAAAAAATAACATAAATAGATAGAAGTTCATACCTAATATGTGATAGAGATGTATTTGTATTGAAATTTGTGAAGATTAGGTTGAAAAATAAAAAATATATGAAGATTGTGTTAGAATTTGTGAAAGTTAGGATGAGAAGTTAGAAATATACGAGGATTTTAATGGCAATATAATAGCGAAAAATATGTGCGGGAAAATGAAAAAAATTTGGTAAGCATAAGCTAGCTTTGAAAAGCTCCCTCCTAGGTGCTTTCAAAAGCACCCCTAACTTTTAAAAGCCGTAAGCATAAGCATTTGGGCTTTTTAATTTACCAAACGCAAAATGAGGTGCTTGTGCACAAGCACCTCTTAAAAAAGCTTTACCAAACCCAGTCTTAGTGAGTTAATGGTCAAATTTCTTGTATCTTGATAGAATGATGTGTTTGAATAATGGTGGGTAAATCCAAATCAAAAGGTTCAGGAATTGATTTCAAGGGTTGCTTGCAACACATGCAAACCGCCGCACATGCATTTGTATATGACCTACCACCGGTACCTACTTCTTTTATTTTTTCTCAAAGATTTCATATCCGTACAACACATAGATATAGATATAGTGTCCCTACATCCTAGATTATAAATTGAGTTCCGTTGCTACAAATTTAAGAGACATAAAGTCATATATAGAACATATTCCAAGTGCATCACATTAAATTTAAACTAGCTACATCCAAATTATACTAAGAACAAGTCCTACAACCAAGTATATAATCCAATTTTGATTGGACAAATGGTTTGAAGAAGACGGTGGAGGAGGAGGAGGCAGTGATGGTGGTGGAGGGGGAGGAGATGGGGGAGGAGGTGATGGTGATGGTGGTGGTGGAGGAGGATGAGAAGGAGGTGGAGGTGATGGTGATGGTGGTGGGGGAGAATGATAATGTGGAGGTGGAGGTGGAGGAGGAGGCTCATCATGATGAGGAGGATGTGGTGGCGGCGACGGTGGTGGTGGAGGAGAATCATCATGAGGAGGAACAGGATGTGGCGGAGGAGACGGCGGCGGAGGCGGGGTTTGGCAGAAATTATAACCATACCAAGTGTCATTGGGAATGAAAGTGTTGAAATTGAAAGTAACATGGTGTTCTAAGTGTTGGGAATAGATTTGGACAGTTTGAGGCATCCAACCCTTAAAATTGGAACCACATCTTCTTAGGTATGCAAAACATATGTTTTGTGTGCATGGACCCTCTCTATGGAATGTGTCTGAGGCACATTGTCCAAATGTCTCTGATATTGGATAACCATCCAATCTTGGTGCAAATACCTGATCCAAAGAAACATACAAAATGGAATACTTTGAAATCACTCCAGCTTTGTTAACTAATTAAATGTATACATACATGTACAAATTTTCATGTTTTGAGGTTTTTTATCACTTTGAATATGTTCATTACACCTAATCACTCATGAAGCTTAATTAACTCATTAATAATCAATGTTCATACTAGTACTAGAAATGGCTTCAAAAACCAACAAGCATTTACTATTTAGTGTTGAATTGTATTATTTGTACATTCCACTAGGAGGTAGTTTATTGATATCAAACTCAATCTAAAGATGGAAAACGAAAATTCAAAGTTAAAGTGGAGTTAAATACCAAAATTCAAAGGCCAAAGAATGAGTGTGAATGAAGTTGATAAAGAGTTTAATATTTGAAATTTAAAAAAATAAAATAAAATCTCTTTCCTTGCTTTTGGTCTACCCTACCAAAACAGAGGAAATAGACCACTTTTCTGCCAAAAGTGAGCAATAGTGCTCTAAGTTAGATACTCTAAGTTTCCAACAGTTCCATTAGCTATTAGTGTAGCAAGCTTCTAGCCAAAGTTCCTATTTATTAAAAAATTTAATTTTGATATTCTATCGGTGTAAGTAGTTTTACATGTACATTTAATAATATAACACCACATCAATAAAAATAATTACCTTCTCATATTGATCGCATAAACGATAAAAAAAAAACAGATTTTTGGATATTTTTGTGGTAAGTTTTAATACCATATCTAAATTCAAAAGTTTAAATAAATAAAAAATATTCATATAAATAATTATATTTTTAATACGGTAAAAACATATTTTCCTTTAGTAATTGAGTTTGGGTTCTTCGGAAACATTGCTATAACCACATGACATTTTTCTTTTCCAAAATAAAATAAATTAGTAAAGTTAGCATGTAATGAGCAACATATATAACACTGAATACCCATGATTCTGAGTTCAATTTCTATTGTTCATACCTTATTATACCTCCTAAAGCAATATATAACTGAATATTTTAATAAAAATCCAATCTTTTAGCAGATTAAAATAAAATGAAGGGAAAAAAGGGAAAACCTGGTTGCCATGAGCATCTCCAAAGACAATACTAATCTGATCTGTAGTAAACTTTGGTGAAGAACAACTTGTATTTATTGTTACCAAGTAAGAACAATTCTTTGCACTCCTCATCTATCCAAAAAAAAAAAAAAACACACACACACACACAAATAAACAACATATAATTAATACATAGGAAATAACAAAAAAGAAGTCCTTTTTTCTGTTAATAAAGCTTCAGTTTTTCCAAATTTTTTTATCTTTTTATTTTAATTTTATTGGGTTCCATGAAAACCCAGTTACCT
Source organism: Arachis ipaensis (assembly GCF_059453495.1). Taxonomy (NCBI): domain Eukaryota; kingdom Viridiplantae; phylum Streptophyta; class Magnoliopsida; order Fabales; family Fabaceae; genus Arachis; species Arachis ipaensis. Next base: position 156,352,116 of record NC_142440.1, on the reverse strand, counting down.
GAATATAGCCAACACTGAAAGAATCATCAGCAGCATGAGGAATAGTTTTGGACTCAGAGACTGAAAGTGCCAATCCAAAGGCAAAGAAGAGAAACAGAACAAGACGAGGAACAACAACAACTTCTTTCATATTCATCTTTTCCGATGAATAGGGTTGTTGTTGAGAGGAATTATAAAAGAAAATGGGATATGGTATGGGTTTGCATGCACAAAACTCAATGCATCTCCTTTAATAATGCAAATACAAAAGCTGAAACATTGTCCAATGAACAAAGGGCAAATGTGACATTATCATTCTATAGCTTGTCAATTACTTACTCTTATTATTCATTATGATTTATGAATAAGTCTTGTGTTAGCCGTACATTTAGCATCTAAGCTAAAGTTTTTTACTTTTTACTTATTTGATACTACATACTAGGGTGAGCACGGTTCGGATTTATGATAAAATTAGAATCGAATCGATCAAAATATAATTGGTTAGGTTTGATTTGGATTTGCATTTTTTTGTACATATATTTAAATTAAACCAAACCAATTAAGAATAGATTAGTTCGGTTCGGGTAATTGGGTACCTGATGACTTTAAAATTCATAAAAAAAAACAAATTTTTATCTTAAAAATTCAACCAGTAATAAACATGTAACATCAATAGAAATAATCTAAACATATTAAATACCAAATATATTAAAAACTAAACTCATTAAAATCCAAACATATTAATAATGAATAATTATTGTCTAATGAAAAATCATATATATTTTTTTATTTTTTATATTTAATTAATAAATGATCGAGTTTGCGAGTTGGTTCGGATTCTACACCCCTAAAATCGATACCCAAACCAATCACTAACAAAAGTCATTGGTTTAGTTCGGATTAAACCCGATTATTCGTTAATTTTAAAACCAATTTAATTTATTTAGTTTGAATTTGGACAGATAATCGAATACCCGCTACCTGTGCTCACCCCTTTCTACATACACTTTAACTTTACATGAAAATTAAAGCCTATAAATAGTACTAATTTCCCTTCTGCGTGTTGCACGAGCCATATCTGTTGTTAAATATCTTTTTTTTATTTAAATAGTTTTGCAATAAATTAATGTTTTTTTATGTCATAAAAGAAATTCAAACTCTGGTTAACAAAAGTTATGAATTTATTTGCTTTTTGAAAGTTTTGTTATTATTTGTTAATTAAATAGTAGAGCAATAAAAAATGAAGTAGGTTTCTAGATATGATAATCTTTACAGCATGAAAAATGTCTTTTTATTGTTGGACCTAGAAATAAACTACACCAACCGTGAAAATAACTAATATTATATGTAAGGTCATTTTCTATTCATCAGATATTTGAAATATAATTACCCTTTAGCCATACTATATGTCTAACTCGTGATTTCATCATTTGAACCGAATTTCATATACATCGCTTGTTGAAAAGAAGGGACACACATAAATGGTAGAAGCCATACACGTAGCCATACTTTAAGACTTTAATTATATGAAAGAAGCAGAAAAAATCTCATTCCATCATGTACACTATTATAGCCCCTTATTAATACCTATTAATGCTCATTGAAAACCATACTATCGACATTATCGACATTATATTACTATTTTAGCATTTTATTTTATTAAGAACAAAAATAGTATTTATACACTAAAATTAACTATTAAAATTAGTTATTATATATTTTATATAAATATATAATTTAATTTATTTTAAATATATATTTTATATATATTCTACACTAATAATTAATTTTTATTACTAATTTTAGTATATATTTAACATAATTACGCCTAAAAATGACAAAAGGACATGCCATTAATTGACAAGAACTATGAAAAAACTACATCACAACTAAAATTTTACTTAAGTTATTATTTTGGTTCATAAAATAAACTCATCACTATATATATAGTTCTAACATAAATTAAACTCATCACTCAAATATAAGATTATTTACTTGGTTGTCAAGTTGGACTGAGGGTTCATTTCTTAAAAGAGGCAGAGGCAGTTGGCATTGGTAAAAGCCTCAAGACTCATGAATGGAGTAGAAGAATTTTTTGGGTGCTACAAAATGTCATCTTGTTTGAACTTTGAAGGGGAATCATTTACATAATTCGATGAAGAACACTAACTTCAAGAACATAAAAAGAGTTGACATGGGCTTGAATCATTAGACATTAAATATTGTTAAATATTTAAATGAAGTGTCTTAGCAGTCGTAATTTATTTCTGGGTGTACAAATAAGTATTTACCTAAAATAATTAGAAAATTTTAATTTTTTGTATCTTATACTTTACTTTTTTTTCTTGTGAAAAAAATTAAGTAGAGTATAAAAATAAAATTAATGAATATTTTTTTATATAAATTAATAAGAATAATTTTTTCAATCATTTAAAATGTTCTAAATTAAAAATTAATTTTAATTATTTCTTAATCTATATACTACTATTATTTATTTATTTATTTTTTGGACATGATGTGAATCGGGCAAATCCGGCCCACACCCGAAAGGTTACTTCTATTTAAATTGGACACTATACTTATTTTTATTTTTTTGGACACGATACTTATTCAAAAAGCCCAAAATGAGATGGTTGGGCCTAAGAATCACGTAAAACGGGTATGGGACCCGACCCGACCCAAAACACAGTGAGATGGAGCTGTGGTTGAGTGTGAGTGAGCTAGAAAGAAAAACTAAGAAAAAATTCTGAAAACCCTAATCTTTGATCATGTATCGTTATCTCTCTTCAATTTGCCATGTCCGTGGATCTTCTCTCTTCGCACCCAAACCTTCACGGTCTGTTATCTCTGCCTTCTTCTCAAGACCGTTGCAAAACCACATCGGTAATTTCCTGGTTCTCTGTTTTGCTTTCAATTTTTAACCCATCCATGGATTAGGGCATTTCGATCTTATTGGTTAGAAATTTTGCTTATTGATTAGTGGTTTAGGGTGAGTGTTCTGGTTGGTTGGTGAATTGTGTGTTTGGAAGTTTATAACCTGAGTTGTTTGATATGGATTTGTGGAAAACGTTATGGTTATTGTGTTTTTAGGTGAAGTTTCAATTGTTATTTGTTATTGTCGAATTGGAATGCTCAAATGGTTGCAAATTGAAAATGGATGTCTTGGATCAGTTTCACCGTTTCAAAATTTGCAAGTGAAGGTTTAGTTTTTAGGGTAGTCACTAGTCATGAGTGTAATGGGGTCTTATTCGAAATTTTAATGCTGCAGAGCATGTTAGAGGATTTTCAACTGGTGAATCGGATCCTAATCGTCCCTTTTCGATGCGGGATAGATTAAATGAAAACTCGAGAGGTGGGAATGAAACTTTACCGGAGGCCATCCGGGATAGGGTGATGTGGAACACGAGTGGAAGTGGTGCTGGGAATGAGAGGAGTTTCAACCGTCAACCGGATAATCTTCCTTTTTTCATGCAGAATGGAGAGAACTCAAACTCAAGAGGTGCCAGTTATGCTCAGAATAGGAGGGGTTTTGGCCGGGATTCGGGTACTCGTCCTTTTTTTATGCGGGATAGGGAGAATCTAAATGTAAGCAATGAGAATGATGGTGGGACTGAGACTGAGAAGAGTTCCAGGCCTATGGATTTTGTGAGAGGGGTTATAGATGAAGATGGCCAGGATCATCTTCAGGTTTACAGTAATCAATTTGAGAAAGACGCCGATTTTGTTCATATAAAGATGCTGCGGAACAACACGTTTGTTACCGTAACAGATTCTAAAGGGAACATAAAGCTTAGCGGCTCTGTTGGTTCCGTGAAAGAGATGAAATCAGGGCAGAAGCTTGCTAGGTATGCTGCTGAGGCAACTTCAGAGGTTGTCGGGCGAAGGGCAAGGGGTTTGGGGTTGAAAGCTGTTGTTATGAAAGTGAACGGATTTACTCATTTCAGGAGAAAAAGGCAAGCAATAATGAGCTGGTTGGAGGGTTTTTTGGATTCTCGAGCGGACAAGAGTAGAAATCCGGTTGTTCACATTGAAGATACCACTAGAAAGCCTCATAATGGTTGTCGACTCCCAAAGAAACGACGAATTTAGATTCGGTTAGTTTGATGGCTCAATAAAGAGTTTTTGTAGCAGTATGGGAAATGTTTTGTTGTTGTTCTCTTTATGTTGTTGATGGGCTATATCATTCTCAATTGAAGGTTATGGATCTGTTACTTGTTGATCTGTCTTTCTAGTTTCTACCATTCCTTAGTTTTTACATGTGTGATTACATGACACCATATTTTGCATAATTCAGATTGATGAAAAGTTAACATGACTCTTTTTGGTAACCAGACTTTCTTTGATGATACTGTTGAAGCCATGTTATTTCTAACATTGAAATGCCAAGTTTGATTCATGAAAGTTCCACCAAAATTTTTACTTTTGAACCTTGGGGTGCAAGCAATAATTATGAATGGTTAGGTGACTACTCAACTAGATGTTGGCATTTTTCAAAGAAAATTTGAAGCTTAACAATGATTATCTATTTATCAAGCCTTGCAGTTAGAAGGAAAAGGACTTTAATGTTGATGGGTATGCAAAAAAGCATGATCATATCAAGTTATATATATTTATCATTGTCTGTCAAGTAATATATTCAATGCAGTATGTAGTTATCAACAAAAACGATGTGACAAATCTTATACGGGGTGGAAGTATTTCTAGTTTTGAACATCTTAGTCCTCGCTCGAAAGAAAGCAACAACGTGAAAAGTTTGACAATCATGATAACCTCAAAGGAAACTGAAAGGTAGCGTTTGGTAGAAAGACAAAGACGGAAAGACTGAGACTGAGAGACAGAGACTAATAAGAGATAAGGATTGAAATAAATCTCAGTATTCTGTTTGGTGCAAAATGGGAGACAGGAATTGAAACAAGAATGAAACTCTAATTTAATTTGCACAAAGGGTAAAATTGGAATTAATTAATTGAAATGAAAGTATTTTAGGTATAAAATGTTATTAAAGTTTCAGTCTCTATCTCTAAAAATTTCAGTCTCCTGTGTCCCTACTTTTTGGAGGTACTGAAATACTGAAATTTTAGAGACAGAGACAGAAATTTTAGTACCAATCTCTAAACTAACAAACACAATACTAAGTCTCAGTCTCTCAGTCTCTGTCTCAGTACCTCAAAACAAACGCTCAGAAAGAGATGCCTTGTCAAAACTTTGGACTATATATTTTAGAGACTTTAATTTTGATGCACTGACAATGTAAAATGTTTTACATAGTCGTGTAATCATATCTGTTTCACGTAAATGTGAACGGTAGTTATTTTTATTGATGTAGCATTACAAAATTGGATGCATGTGTAAAAATACATCAAAATTAAATTCTATTTTATATTCCCTTTACTTTTATTTAATGGCAATTGTACTAGTTTCTTCTAATTTATTGATGCACAAAACATGCAAATTTCGTAAGATTAGAAACAATGAAATAAATGAAAAATTAAGTATAGTTGACTTGATAATGGGAAGCACAGTTTACACTAGTTAATTTTAGTGTGTGATGCTAAGTTCTGTGACATTAAGTTGTAACATGATTTTCTTAGAATATTACAAAGATAAAGGGTGTCAAATACTAGTAGATCTATACCTTCCTTTCTTTTGAAAGCAAAAGGATATCAAAATTGAAAATTAGTCCAAAAGTGAGGGAAAAAAGAAAGAGAAAAGAGACGCAACCACCACAATCACAATAGAGTAGAATATGAATATATGCAAACAAAAAGCATACTTTTCCAACTTCCTACTAAACCTACGTTAGTTGGCAATTGAGAAAGGAAAACTACCAAACTAAATTAATGAAGGGAGAAAATAATACCTTACCTATTAAAAACACAAAAAGAAGTATATAATTCCAATTTCCAAACAGCTAAGGAGAGGATTATTATTGACAAATATCCTTCTTTTCGGGATAAATAAAGACCCGAGTTCAAAATTTTGAAACATATTTTTGTGGAAAAAAATAAAAATAAAAACATATAGGATTCATATATTATTATACGTTGAACAAGTCCGTGAACTACTTTGTTGAATTAAATATTTCGTAATGGTCATACATACTACATTAAAAAAAGTGACGTTTTGGACATGGCATCATTTTGATCTTTGGAGAGTCATGAATAAATTTTGAGATTTATTTTTTATTTTTTTATTTTTTTTTACCAAAGATAAGAGAGTCAAACCCACAATATCTTAATTGAGTATGGAGAGACTATGCCATTTAAACTATAACTCATTGGCATAAATTTTGAGATTTTGCTTATTTCATTAATAGAAAAATTATATCTATTAATATTATTAATAAAAATTATGAAGCAACCAATTGATGAAAAGTTATTCCGAAAAAAAGTAATAGTAAACTAATTAAAGTTTTAGTTAATTAGCCCATAACTTTTTATATATAAAAAAATTTTCAAATATACTAATACACTGGTGTTTCAATAAATGCTAAACAATTGATGTTTATATAATTAAACAAACTAAAAATTCTAGTTAATTTTGTTAAATATTTAAATTTAGGCCAAAATTTTAGGTTCATGAACACAAACATCAAATCAAAATTATGACAGAGTGAAGAGAATACCGATCAAAGGAATTGAATTATTCTGTCAAACTAATTTCATTTCCAATTATTTTTATTTTGTAATTTTTAACTATCCATTTAATATATTTTTCTTTAATTTGGGGTGGAAAAGTTTAATTATTGATGCATTATTATGTGTGGAATTATTATTATTACAGTGATGATAATTAGATAGTCCAATGTAGAATTAGTGAACATTAATTAGTTACACACGAAAATGCGTCGCAAATTACAGAAAAGTCCCTCTCAACTCTAACAAATTAAAATACATCAAAATTCCAAAAAAGAAAAAAGAAAATAATAATGGGAATGCAACTAACTTGAAGAAACCACCATCTCTCTCAACTCCGAAGAAGAACAACAAAGAAAGAAACTTTCAATATCATTTTCTCTCGGCATTCTCATTTCAATTTCCTGATTTCCCCATTTTCCTTCTCTATTTCACTTCTCACTCTTTTTTCTTTGTAATCGAAATTCCCGGGAAAACCGCAAAGCTCGAAGCTTTCGCAGCTCGCAGTAACGACGAAGGAGATGGTGATTTTTGGCCCCAAGAAATGGGGGATTTTTGGGTTGTGGTGTTGCGTTCTCCTTCTCGCGATCTGTGCTAGGGTTTGTTCGCCAGTCAGATCCGACAAGGAAACAAGGGAGAGGTTCTACGGGAACATGCCCAACTCTTCTGCCCCTGAATCCAACGATGGAACCATAGCCAAGATGTTTGATCGCGTTCTCGAGAAGGAGTTCTCTGAGAATGAACAACCTGAAGGTTTTTATCTTATTTCTTGTTTCTCTGATTTTGCATTTAAAGTTTTTCTTTCGGTTTGTCTTCCGAGAAATTAGCTTTATGGGGTAGTTAAAGTTTGCAACTTTGCTAGTGTTTTGGTGTTGGTCGTTGGGTTTTGGAGTTCTGAAATATTGAAAACAGTTGCTTGTGGAATCAGCTGAATTTGCAAATAATAAATGGTGTATTGTTGGAAGAGGGTGTCTTTGGAATTTTGCATAGAAGAAAATGTGGTAAGCTTGAGAAGCTCCTTGGTAGTTTTTAGTGCATTGGAGTTGGAAAAAGAGCTAAGCATGTGCAGTGGAGATAGGAGTGTGTTGATGAATTTAGCTGTTCTTTGCTCAGTTTTAGTGGATTCCTGGTGGGGTGCTAAATCTTTGAGCTCTTTAGGTTGCATTAACGTTGTAATAGTGTGTACATCTGATGGATCATGATAAATTGCAAAGTTTGAACCAGAATAGTATTGCCCCAAGTTTGTGAAATCACCAGTGATGGTATTCTCATACTTCTTTTCCATCTTTGACAGGAAATGATAAGAGCAGCTTCAATAGCAGTGTAGCTGATCAACAGGTAGATCTGATACTGTGGTCTTTAATAGTTATGTTAAAGTGGATTTTGTTTAGCTGCAAACAAAAATGTTGTTTCTTTATGTATAAAAAGATGCCAAAATATATACTTGTCAACATCAAATAATATTATAGAACAGAAATGAACCTGCATTGGGGATCTCTATTTTCTCTTTTAAATTCTCAAACGTTCAATCGGTTGTATGAAAATTCATCACTTTGATTAAGGAGTGATGGACTGCTCATGCTATTTATAAATGTTAAGATAATGTCTTTCATTCTATTTAGGGTATTTTCTATTCCTCTATTATATTATATGCATGCATAACTCCACTGTTGATGTTTCTGATTTCTCCTATTTTTTGTCTTGATGAAGCCCTCAAATATTTTAGTCTATTGCCGATAACTACTACTTCTTGCTCTTGGATTATTTTCATAGTTTAATTTCTGCTTGAGCTGCTCTTTCTATTAGGATTATTCCAAAGTTATTTTCTTTATATAAGTATCATTTTTTACAATCTGGTCTTGTTTTGTAGGCTGTGTTGGAGACTGTAGCTAAAATTACTCATGATAAAACAAAGAAAAATGATACACATGAGGGAAAGTATGGTCTTTTTTCCCCTGTTACAACTTACAATAGATAGCTACATGTTATATCCTTCATTTACCCAGTAATTCTCTTATCATCTTTTAATGATTATTTGTTGCAGTTCCACAAGACCATTTCAGCTTCAAGATGTATTCTCCCTCGAGAATGAAGATTCTGAAGACGTGACAACCTTGATTGACAAAAAGGTGCACAATTTTTTTTTCGGATGCATAAAAGGTGCACTATAGTATCATGTGAAGCCTCAATGATTGCTCTTTATTGTGCTGATAACTATTTTGTTTTGTGTTTCCTGCTTACATGTTTATGCCACTTCATGGCAGGACAATGTCTTTGTGATGTCAAACAAGAAATCCAAATATCCTGTGCTTCAAGTGGATTTGAGGTTGATATCTACTATGACTTTATTATTTTAAACTGTGGTTACCTTTCAGTAAATCCTAGTAATTTATATTATCAATGGATATGCATTGGATTTCAGAGGCTAGCAGATTTCAGGAAATTATATTTCCTTTTTCTTCCCTTATTTGTGATACCCTTATTGATGATAAGTTGAACATATTATGTGCTCATACCTATCTTTTTTTATAATTTTTGAAATCCTTTTATCTGGTTTTCCTATTTATTTTCTATCATGATGTGTGATCGTTGTTCATTCATGCAGGCTAATATCGGATTTAGTGGTTCTCATAGTTTCTGCAGCCATTGGTGGAATTATCTTTTCCTGTTTGGGACAACCGGTTTGTAACTGTTACTATTACTCATTGTGGCATTTTGTGACTTCTATGCAATTTCATTGACAATAAGTGGTTTTTTTTAGTGGTCTTCTGCAATAAGTTATGTTGATTATTGGATTTCATCTGCTTTTCTTTATGTATTTAGGTTATTGTGGGCTACCTTCTTGCTGGCTCCCTTATTGGACCAGGAGGTTTGAAATTCATTAGTGAAATGGTACAGGTATGTTGTTCTCAACAACTCACTATCATTTTTGCTTAAGCAAGTTGTGTCCTGTAATTTTTTGTCAATCGTTTTGCACTGGATAAACCTTTTCTCCTCACATTTTATATAGGTTGAAACTGTTGCACAATTTGGGGTTGTATTTCTTCTCTTTGCATTGGGTCTGGAGTTTTCCTTGGCAAAGGTTTGCTATTCATGTCTTATTGATAGTATTTCACATATTTTGACCCTAGGTTATCTCAACTCAACTCGTGATTTTAAGATTAAAATGGAAATATTGTTATCCTTGCCAAAGGCTATCAATTAGGGGTTGCAAAATATTGATAAATTTTCATTTTCTAAAGAGCAGCTGTTCTGAAATTTGTATCCATGCAGTTAAAAGCTGTTGGACCTGTTGCTGTTTTAGGAGGTCTTCTTCAAATTGCTATTTTCATGGTTCTTTGTGGCATTCTTTCCAAGGTATGGTGCTGAGGGTATATGTTATGGTCTTCAATAGAATTAAGGATTTATGGTTGAGTAGAGATGGGTTCTGAACATCATTTTCCACTTGATTTGCAGATATTTGGAGCCAAATTGTCTGAAGGTGTTTTCGTTGGCTCATTTCTCTCCATGTCATCAACAGCAGTGGTATGTTTTCCCTGTTTCTCCAAACAAAAAAACACTGTATATACCCCCCCCCCCACCCCACCTTTCTTTTTACAAAAAAAAAACCTGGTGCTTTGTGAATTCTGACATGACGCATTTACTTTCACTTTTAACCAGGTCATAAAGTTTTTGGTGGATCGGAATACTAATAATGCTCTTCATGTTCAAGTTACCATTGGGACTCTTATTTTTCAGGTATCTTTCTTGTTGACTGTTAAATGGTAACTTGTTAGATTTTCATAAAGTAATGTCTAAGGATTGACTTGTCCGTTTATTGGTCCTTATTCAACACGTGTATATCCAGGATTGCACTGTGGGTTTACTATTTGCCCTGCTTCCAGTTTTGGGTGGCAGCAGTGGTCTTCTACAAGGATTTATTTCAATGGGAAAACTGTAAGTCTCTCCGTATGCAATCCTTTCTCTGGTTCCTTTGTATCATTTCATAAAATGCCTTTCTGATTAATGATCAAGAACTATTTGTTCTGTTAATCAGTTAATGCAAGCTAACTGACTCTAATAATGCTGCTATATTTCTATACTAGTTTCCACTTTCGAGAGTTCTTGAAGGCCTAAACTTAAGGGCACAATTTTTGCCATACAAGTTCTCGTCCAAATAAACTTTAATATGCCAACTCTAAGATATATTTAACACTATCTTCTAAAGTGGATAAATGACACCAGTGTAACAACTGTAATTTGTGGGAAGACTGTATAGAGCAGAAAATTTTACTTGTGAACTTTTGAGGAAACACTGAAATGTTGATGTATCTTGCAAAATTCTACGTCACAAGTTTTAGTGAGATATAGGGTTCATAATGGTTTTCAGGCCCTCTTTTTAGGGGTTTTTTGTTTGTTTTTTTGGGGGGTGGATAACTGGATATGATCATTTATATTATTGAATATATCTAATTGTTTGTTGTTTATAACTTCAGGATGCTAATGCTGTCCTTGTATCTTACTGCTACTTTTGTCGTGTCTTGGTCATTTGTTCCTCGCTTTCTTAAACTGATGATGCAGCTCTCATCTCAGGTAAGGGTAATTCATATTTGTTTCACAGTTTTACTTCCACTTTCTTGCCTCTGTTAGCAATTTTCATGAGCTTCCTTTCCTTTCCAGACAAATGAACTTTATCAGCTAGCTGCTGTCGCTTTCTGCTTACTCTCTGCATGGGTAAGAAAACCGTATACTAAGTTTTCCTTTATTTATGTGCCATTCCATATTGCTTTTCCAAAACAATTCAAAGCCTAATGGCCTTGTCTAAATCTGTGTTATATGCAGTTTGGTGGATTAAACAATTAGTTATGATGCTGTGCATTTTGTTAACTTTATTTAATATCTTTCCAGTGCAGTGATAAGCTTGGCCTTAGTCTTGAGCTGGGTTCATTTATGGCTGGTGTTATGGTTTCTACAACAGATTTTGCTCAACATACTTTGGATCAGGTATCATTCTCGTGTTTATTTACTTTTTCTGAATTGTGAAGTTCATTGTAGTTGTCTGATTATGCTTTCATATTATATATAGGTGGAACCAATTCGAAACCTATTTGCAGCTCTTTTTCTCTCGAGTATCGGAATGCTTATACATGTTCAATTTCTTTGGAACCATGTTGATATCTTGCTGGCATCTGTTATTCTGGTTATAGTCGTTAAGACAGCCGTTGTTGCAATAGTTACAAAGGCATTTGGATATAGCATTAGAACGTCATTTCTTGTAAGTTAACATTGTCAACTTCCATATGCTCTATTGGTTAACTATAATTACTTAAATACCATGATGTGCTGAACGCTGAATAGCCGTCTTAATGACAACGCAGGTTGGTATTTCGCTTGCTCAGATTGGAGAATTTGCTTTTGTTCTCCTCAGTCGTGCTTCAAATCTCAATCTTGTTGAGGTGTCTGCGCTCTCTCTCCTATGCTTTTTTCCCCTCTCATTAATGTCGTCCCTCTCTCTCTCTCTCTCTCTGACCACTGACTACAATATTTCAGGGGAAAATGTATCTTCTTCTTCTGGGAACGACGGCTTTCAGTCTGGTAAATTTCATTTGCACCTAGAAGCTCCATACTAATCTTCCTTTTACAAGTTTATACTTATTGTTAAAATGCCTTTCAGGTTACCACCCCACTACTTTTTAAGTTGATACCTCTTGTCATGAATCTCGGTGTTCTCATGCGCTGGTTCCCCTCCGAAAATACCACACCGATTGAGGTTCTCTCTCTCTCTCTCTCTCTTCACACACACACACACACACACACACACACACACACACACACACACACACATATTTACACCTTGGTGTTGCTAACGAATATAATCTGTTTTCAACCCTTAACAGGCAAAAGCTTCAATGAGCGAAACAGACAGAATGTTGTGACTAGTGGCTCATCTGTTTTTCATTGACCTTAAATAATGTATTGGAGGCAAGCATCTATTCTTTGGTGACTAATGAAATCAGGATTTCAATGTGTTACCCCTCAAGAGCTCCATAATATGATAAGCTTCACAGACAAACCATTATATTCACTTCCACTAAAACACAGTGGAAGAAGATTTGATGTACATAGGAATATGAATTTTGTATTCTTTGAGGAAGATGTATATAGGTAATCACAGGCCAGTCTTGTTTGTTGCTTACACTGATCTGCTTACATCATACCCTGGTTAGCCTATATTTGCTGCCATGAATTGCTGCAGCTGAAATGATTCAACAAATTGTTTAGAAAAGAATTCAGCCTGTAACTTTTTTCTGTTTGAAGGTTGTTCTGTAACATGTAAGGACCCGAATGAAGATCTTGGTTAATAGTTACTGACCATTATTTCAAATTATTGGTGCTGTAGTTCAGCTAGAGTTTTGGTCATTAGGGTCTTGTAAAACAATCCAACTATGCATACACCCTTTATTATAGACATTATTTTGATACTAATATTTTATTAACAATCAACATGTATTTTTCTTTTTTTGTTAATTGAAAAACAATCTAAATATACAATTGATTAATAACAATCCTATTTTTATACAGGTGTCGAAATTGGTGTTCTAATACCTTTGATGACATAAGATTTTTACTTTTCCAGTGCTTTTTTTTTAAGTGTAAAAATGGAATGCTGCAGCACGTTGGAAAAAGAAGTCAAGAATTTCTATGAAATGTCACTCAATTAAGGCTCTAATAAACAACAAATAATATGAAAATTATTGTACTTAATTTGTACTTGTGTACCAATTCCTTGCATGCCGTTTAACTAACTGCAACATAATTAACTTCCATTCTGAATTTGTGGTTCCTATACTTTGACAATTACAGTTTTACATAACTCATGTAAGTTGTGATGCTAACCATTTTCTGTTATATTGTTCATTTGTGCTCATATTAGATATTAGTATTACAAACACACTGCTTATAATAGTGCAAAGTAAACATAAAATCAAGACATTCTGTCTATGTTCGCTTTACACTCCGCACCCAAACGTTAACTAATCTTTTTTATTCGGTGAGAAATACAAATTGACACATATTATCGACTGTTTGTTTGGTATTAGAAGGAGCAAAAGTATCAACTGCTTATCAAATTGACACATATTATCAACTGTTATAACTGTAAAAAGTATCATTGATGTGAACGTATCAATCGCCCTAGTTTGTTTTTTTTTGGGGGTGTTATCTTCAACCATACGGCATCCAATTTGTAGGCCATGTATTACAAAATTGTAGACAAAATGTTGTCATTTTAATTGTCTCCATACTCTCACATGCCACATACACCACCATTTTTGTGTCTATATTGTTATATGCCCAACCCTGTTGACTATTAACAAGTAATATCCACCATCTATTTCACATTATTTTAGACTTTTCCACTATTACACTTGACATTTTAATTTAGATGGTTAGAGACTTGAGTATTGTATGTGCCAAAATGTACCACATTACCCTTTTATGTGTCTTGTTTTTTGTTTTGGCTTTTCAGGTTTCTTTATACATAAATTTAACTGTTAAAATAGAAATGGACAAGTTACAAAAATTTCAATATGATCTCATTGTATTACAATGCATTGCATGTATTAGGCTGCAATACATCATGGAAGTCTATCCCTCTCTAAACAATCTCATCCAGTAGTAATACTATCCTTTGTTAATTACTACTGGTTAGCAAATAAGGGCCCCATTGGAATTGTTCTTCCAATATTACTTACAATTGAAGTTTCCATCATAGAGGGGATATATATTTTTGTAACTTTAGCAAATGTTTCAAGAGAATTTAAGCATCAATCAGGAGAACCAACAGCACATTTTCATCTAATGTCCGAGTTCCTGTGTCAAAGACAAGATTATTGTGAAATTCACATAGTATCTAGTTTACCAAAGGATGCAACTACAAAACAAACTAATGCATAGTAAGTTTAGATTTAATCTGGTTCTACTTACCACCATATAGGCCTGCTGCGTTATGAGGACGCATCGATACTGCTTTCCACAGGTTGCTTCTTTGGCCGGTTTCTTGTACTAGTTAAATGTCAAGATACAATAAGAGACTTGCATATAAACAAAACTGTTATTAAAATCAAGACTAGGTATAGAATTGACCAGGTAACTAATTGCATACCTCGTATTCTTGGTGCAAGGATCCAGGTGTATTCTCCTTCAAGCCCTGCAATATAACAATAGGAATCACCATGCCTTTACCCACTCAAAAGAATCTTAAGTTGTTATATGAGTGCTGAGATAGCTGAACCTAGGAAATTGGCTGCACCTTAGATGGCAGTTTTGCAGGTTTTTTCACTTCAGAAACCAGGGACAGCTGCAAATCAGGCTCAAATATTAGCTAAATATATATCAATGAAAGTATGGATCATATTAACATTGGAGAAATGGAATACAGTTTGTAAGTACCTTGCTAAGTAAATCTGTGGGTGGTTCATAATTAAGTCTCTTGTCATTTGGTTCCTATAAAGACAAAAGAAAGAAAGAGGGGGTAGGAATTCAAATAAGAAACATAGACAGAATGATTCATTCACATCTCAAATATAAGCATAAGATTAGTACATTACCAGTGGATATACTTTGATACTTCGGAAGACACCTCTTTCACCTTTGTTCGATCGTTGCTAATAAAAGCACCACACCCAGTTATAATCAATCACTTTACTTTACTAACAAATAAAACATGAAAAATTGAACCTATTCTAAAATCAGTTTTACAAACCGCATCATCAGGCTTTCCTCGGGGTTTGTTAGTCATTCCATATTTCTCCTGCCTTGAGCCATCGCTAGAGTTTGTCCTAGAAGAGTAATATAACCAGATAACAGATTATAATTGCTCACTTATATGCAAAGATAATGCATGAATTAACCGCATATCGTTTCTGTAATTGTAATACTAATATTCTACCATGCAATTCTAAATGTTTATACCTTCGGTGTTCCCTTGTATTGGTGTTAGAACTGCTATTCAAAACTCCCTCACCCTACAATAGAGAAGCAATTAACCTTATTTGTTGGGCAAAAAGAGTTGCTTGAACATACTAAGTAATTCATCCTACTTTAGTGAAGTAGAAGCAGAAGCAGATAGTTCAAAGGCTACAATTACTAAAGCATATTTCTAGGGGACTAGCATTGCTGGCAGTTTGTTGTATTACCTTCTGTGATGTTTCGGGAAGAAAGTAAAATTTGGAACAATGATGAGTTCCTTCATTGCATTTAATTAAAAATAATGAATTGGAAAGCATACAACAGCATTTTTCAAAAGAAAATATTACATTAGCTTCTTTTGCTCTCTGTGTTTTCTTATTTTGTACGGATTGTGCTGGAGCCTGCAAAATCTGGCATGTCCAAAAAAATTATAATTGACAAAACAGCTATATACTCAAATTGACTATGATTAAGCACTTGTGATTTATTCTAGAAGTATAAACTGAAGGTACCTACCTTTTTATTCAAGGGACGTGCTTTAAGTGACGATTTTGTATTTTCACGGGATTCAGCATCAGTTATAGGCCTATTAAAAAGCCACATCACCCAACAATTCAGTATGTATTTCGAAACCATTGGATACTATAATCTGAGTGTAGTAGTAGTAGTAGTAGTAGTTGGTATACTTGTGTCTTTGTGCCCTCACGGCTGTTTCCAGAACTGGTTCTTTAGGAATAGTTGCTTTCGGTCTAGAAGCTGCACTCACTCCAGAAGGATCTTTCTGCACCACAGTTCAAAATCACACATAAATTGATCTTGTATACTGAACTGTTAAGTATTGCACAACCGAATATTATACATGATGAAAAACTGGTTACCTCGGTTTTCTTATGGGCAAAAAGTGCTTGATGTTTCAGATGAGCAGCCTGTTGCAATAATAAATAATTAAGTCTAACATCAACAACAATAATGTGGACTTTTTTATTTTCTATATTTTTTTATGACAGAAACTTGCTCAATCTAGCAGTTCAGCCGAAAATAGTCCACTGAAATTATTTGCATGCTATTGTTCTAGCATTTTAAGAAACAAGGAAATCTAATTTTTTGATTTTTTGATTTATTTTTTTTAAATTGATGATCATTGAAAACCATATTTGAGAGAAATGCAAATCAGAAACTAAAGGCAACATTAATGTTCTGATTTTGTTAGGAGACATGGTACATATAATTTTTAAACATCAAGTTATTTGAAATTGGAAGGATATATAAATAATTAGGCACCAAATATTCAGATAAACTTAGCATACCTTTTTTATGTAACCGGCTTCAAGCTTCTGTCTCTTGGATAATAGGCTATCATTAGGAGAAGAATCCTGACTCTTAATCCTGCTTAGTTTAAGGGAAAAAAGACTAAGAATTAAAGGTGAAAAAAGGAAAACAAGTTAACCACAATCTTACAAAGCAGGAAAGGAAACAAAAATAGACATAGTAATAATCATATAGTAAGATATAACTGATGGACCTGCAAGATTGATTGCATGTAACTTCAGTAACATTCTTCTGTTTGGCCAAATTACTTGCTGTTGGCTTCATGAAAGATGAAACTTTCGATTTCGATGATCCACTTGAATTGCTGCTGGTAGGCCTTGTTGCTGAAAACAAGCATGTATTCAGTTACAATTGCAATCGCAAAATCAAATGCTAAACACTTATGGGAAAAGAAAAAGAGAACAATTAAGATATTCTTGATGTTGATCAAGAATCAGAAATTATCAATTACCAATCTATATGCAATAAAAGATAATAATTTTCCAGATTCAGTGTGCCAATTTCAACCACGTTTATGGATTGCATGAAAATCCGGTAAATTGTGAAATTGCAAAAAAACAAAAGAGGGGAAAAGAACTGTACCTTTGCCATTTTTGGCCGGAGCTTTTGAAACTTCTGCACAGGGGTTTCTCCATTTAAACTTCAGCAAAAATGCTACAAAACAAGGAAAATTTTCTATTATATTCAAAATTTTCTTTCTGCAACATACAATTTGCAATGAAAATAGAAAAAATCTACGAAACAAAAACATCACGATTCACAAAAAAAGGATCATATTCGATGAAATCCTTACGTGAAGGTTCATGGCTCTGAGCGGTTTCGAACCACTGCTCTGCTTCAGCATCATCAAAAAGCGTCTCGCGACGTAAGAAATCGCAGAATTGAGGAGCATCAAACTCGTAAACGGGATCGATTTCATCCTCTTCTAGGCACGCGTATTCGACCTCGATCTCCTCGAACTCCTCAAACTCTTCTTCCATCATTCTCTCTCTGTTTCAGAGGCTAGTAGCTACAATTTCCGTGTTTTCCGCAATGGAATCTCCGTTTTCTCACCGTAATTGAAGAAGACGAAGAACCTCAACGAATAAGGGGTAAAAAGCAATGAAGCAAACAAAAATAAAATAATAATAACAATAACGAATGAATGAATGAATAAAATTGAATTGAATTGAATTGAATGGGAGGGAGAGAGAGAGAGAATGCGGTTGAATTGGGGATTCGACACGAACCAGAAAGAATCCGCGTTGAAGTTACAGAGTCGAATCCCGTCCCCGCTTCTCTCTCTTTTTCTCGTTTGAGGGAAAATAACTCTGTTCGTTAATCCGTTTTCCCCGAAAAACGAAGAGGATGAGGGTGGGACGTTAATTTATAATAAGCTTGATCTTAGTGAATTAAATTAATTAATTAAAAATTAATTAATTAGTATATATATTTGGTTCTGTGTGTTCTTTTATTTGGAATGAGTGGAAATGAAAGAGGAAATGGATGAATGAAGTGTTAATGTCGGAGAGAATGGCGAAGATTTCGTTGCGAGAGAGACAGAGAATCAGTTAAAAAGAGTTTGTTTGGCGCCCAATTTAGAAACACATGCTTACCATTTTTTGAATTTTTCATTGCATCGTATATTAATATGTTCCGTTACTCAATCATTATTTTACCACTAATCCCTTCATCTACTAGACTTAAAAAAATTAAAAACTATGTAAAGTTGATAGTTGAGAATTATTAAATAATTTAATGTATTTAATTATATTATTATTTAATAATTATTAATTATTAATTTTATATAAAATTAATTAATTTTTTATTTAAGAAAAATGATGTTTAATTTTCATCTTAATTAAGTATTTTTTTATATATTAAAATCTTATTAAATACTATTACAGATGAAAATACTAAATAACTATCATCTTGACTAATATATATATATATATATAATTATGTATTATTATATAAAAAAATAATTTTTAAAAGTATTATATAAATAATTATCTAAAAACGAATGTAATGTGTGAGCGTATCAAAATTAATTTTTGTTATATTAACACCTAATAATTCACTACTATGACTTTAATTGGATTAGACAATATTAGTTGATAATTATCAGAACCAAGTTGTAATTAATAAAGCATAAATTTTAAAAATAAAATAATAATTAGACACGTTATAGTTTTAGATAAATTGAACTTATTATATTTAATTATTTACTCTTATTAGTTTATTAAATATATCATATTATTTAATGTAGTATTAAATTTGATAAACGAGTTTATACATTTTATTTATTTTTATTTTGCAATTATTTTAAAAGCTAAATGTACCATATTAAGAATCGTTAAATATCATAATTTAAGTGGAGTAAGAATAATTTTACAAGAGGAAAATTGATAGATTGTGTTTTATTTAACATATGTTGCATTTTTTTATTTTAATTTCTTGCTGGCTTATTTCTGTAGACAAAAGTTACTGAACCTGATTAATAATGTAATATTTAACTGTAATATATTCAGTTGTCATCTACCTAACCTGCAGATTTGTGATTGATTAATACCTTTAGAAGTTGAAACTCTTCTACATAGATATGCTCAATCTCATTGACTTTATTCTGAAAGGATTGCTACTATTCACTGCCTACATGCATGTATATATAACATGTTGTTCATATATATTATTCAAATAATTTCAAATATTTCTTAAACATCGACGTTTTAATAATTTTAATTATAAAATATATATAGTATTAAAATTAATAGATAAAATTATTAGAATATTTAAATTTTTTTTATATTATTTATTAATTGGATGCGTATGGAATATGATCGATGATCATGTGTGCTTGATATACATGTCCTTGTTTTTCATTTATTTACTAATTATTATTATTATAGCATATTTAGGTTAATAGATTTTATATCTCGTTGCATAGTAAGAAAATTGAAAATAGTAAAGATCTGAAAATGTATCATACCTTTAATATATAATTTGTTTGGATAAGTAGTTAAAGAGAAAATTAAAGCACCATCAACAAAGGAAATATGTGGGCGTGATAAATAATGTGTATAGATGTTGCAAAGTTTTTATTTGCATGGATATATGTCCCATCATTTTCTCCATCTACCATTTTGGTTTGAAAAAATCTAGGTTCAACACTTTTATTAAAATTTGACCAGCACTAATAAAAAAATAATTTTATATTATTAAAAATATTAATAATAATTAATTAATAACTACAAATTATAAAATTTATTGGTCCTTAGTACTCGTGGCTTTGGTTTTGGTCTATATAAAAATAAAAAGTATGAGGAGTTAATGGAATATTTGTACAATGTGTACAATAGAGATTTAGGGAGTATTAGAGATATAGCCATTAGTGTTATCTTTTTTTATCAGTTAAAACTTTTGAGATGAGTGATATCATGACATGATATTAGAGCTAGATTGAAAAGGTCAAGAATTCGATTCTTGGTGAATCCGAAAATTATATAACTCATTGTACACATTGTACAAATAAGTCATTGTCTCCGTCGCGGGACTCATATAGAAAAAAATGGAAGTAGCATTTGTCACGTTCATTTATGAGTATCCCCACATTATTCCTTCTTTTTGCATATGTTTGAAATTTAAATTCATAGTTATACTCATAAAGCAAAAAACAAAGAAAGGAAGGAAAAAAACAAGGGTAGAAGACAAATAAGGTCATTTCCTAAGGGGTTTGCATGCAAAACTTGTAACCAAACATTTTCGTCTCTACGTGGAAAATTAGGTTTTGTTCCATACACTGCGGAACCATGTCTATGGCTTCCTAGGTTTATGTGCTCGCTTTTCCGGATTTGTCCTCGCCTGTCACAGCTTCATGCACATGAAAATAAGGACAACTTTGTCTTTTGCTCCAAACCTATATAAAAATCAAAGCACATACGCTCCTGAGATTTCAAAAATGATGGGTCATTTGACTCCATCTCAAATCTTATTGAAAACAACCTAGATCCAACTATATATATCTTATTCGTTTAAAGAAGTTGATGTTACAAGTTTCACCTTGGGGTATAAATTCAATGTGATGCATATATAAAATCAATTTCTAAAATTTTCTATATCCAATAATTAAGCCATTCTTGTGTATGAGTGTGTGGTTTTTCTTTTATAGGTTTTTGAATTATATTATATAATAATTAGAGTATAATTCATTGATAAATGATAATTCATGATAGTTGTAAAAAAAAAAACTACCTACAATTTGAATTTAAGTTGTAATATAATAGTAAAACAAGTATGTCAAAAACAAATCTTAATGCGATATTTAAGAAAGATATATAGAAGTATAAAACTCTCCAATTCAATAGATTAATATTTTTTTTGAATTGGAATATTTCTTGTTAGATTTAACTTAAACCAGCAATTTTTTATTATTTTTAAGGAAAATTATTTTTTAAATTTTATTTTATTATTTGAATAAATTATTATTTGTATTCTTGAAAGATATAAACATTAACAAATATATCTATAGAAAAAAAAAACTCATCTTATAATCATAGAAGATGACCTCCGTATGTCAGAAATATCCTGACATTAGTTACGCACTGAGTCTGTTAGTATCCAAATCTATATGGTAACAAAACTCCTCCAAACCTATCTACGTGTATGGTAACGAAGACAAGTGACCATTTCAGAGATTAAAACCATTTCATGTTTCTTTGTTCCTCGAATACGAACACTGACAAAGAAAAATACTTTAATTCCTAGAGATGTCTTTGCACATATTTAACTCTACTACAAGTAATGCAAGTTGCAATAATGCTTCGAATTCGAAGAATAAAAAGGAAAAGAAACTTGACGGAAGATGCTTCTATGGTTCAAAGGTTGCGTTGATAGAATCTGACACATAACAAATCCAAATAGATAGTTCATCTGATGTCCTACTCTCTGAAAGGTAATGGCTATGCAATTTTTTTTTTGTGAAAGTTATATATTTTTTTTAATTTTAATTGACAGTTGAGTGAGTATTTTAATTTTTTAAATAAGAGACTTTAAATACTTTGTGTGGGTAGATGAGATCGAATAAAGTTCGGAGGGTCTAGCAAAATCGTTAGTTAAAAGGAATATAGAGCATTCTTTTGCGAGACATGAAGATGGGTTGACAATCATTGTAGTTGGAGGGAAGAATCATGAAGCCTTCTCTATGATGGCAAAGGAAGATGGAAAAACTTAAGGGTGAAATGAGGACAAGCAGCAACCATGACTTGGAAAATGTATTTTGTTTAGCTTGTAACTTGTATTTAGGGATCAAAATATAGTAGAGACACTCTACTGTACAGATTGGAGTGGTATAGAGAGAGAATATAATTCTTTTTATAGTTATTTTTTATTATTTTATTATTATTCAAAATGTGGGTTCTACCTTTATTAATCTCTCTTTCATTCTATTAAAGAAAAAATCTGTAAACTTACATATTTAACATATAATTCACCAATATAGTATTGGTGTGTTTGGAGATCCTTGTTGTTTATTATTATTTCCTATTCTTAATATGACAAGAAGTTTGAATCAAGTATTTAAAATATTTTTTTGTTTTAATAAATGATAATATATACTATATTTAAATTTATTTTAAGAATATATGTTAAGAATAAGACTGGACACGCTGATACATAATGGTATTTAGGTGTGTTCAGGCGTGTCCGGAAAAGAATTATTTATTTTTTATTAAGACACGGTTGGACACATTAGACACGCGTGTCGAACGAGTATCAGTGAGTGTCGTGTCCGAAATGTGTCCAACACGCAAACACGACAACTCAGCAAAGTGTCCGTGCTTCATAGCAAATACACCATAACACCAAAATAAAATAAAAAGAATTTACTATCTCTTTTGATTACATAAAAATACCAACAAAACAAAAACAAAAGTTTAATGCATTCCAAAACAAGATTGAACTAATGTGTTGACAACATAGTTTCCATCAACTAAACATCTATGGTATTGGAGTTGAGTTACTGCTCTCGTTTGATACAGTATTACTGATCTACTGGAGGAGGATAACTTAGCTGCAGATATTTTTTTAGAAATTACCAACTGCCTCTATCTTTGACAATTGGCCCTCTACCTCTAACAGTTGATGTTACACCAGGTATAGACATAAACGGCATAAAACGTGTGTTGATCCCAACACTAGCACCTTGCATTATTTGGGGTATAACCATAGATGCAGTTTCTGAGTTATTTGTGAAAGGGTTTATAGATAGAGGTCTGGTAGATGACGAAATATTTAGAGGAAGTCTCTTAACATTTTTTTTAACAGGCTTTTTGTTTAGTGCAGGGTTCGATAAAGGTTGTGGTTGAGAATTTGGTGGAGGGTTTGATTGAAAATTTGCTTGAGGTTATTAGAGTTGAAACAAGAAGCAAAAAATTAGGTATGAGACCAAATTCAATGGTAAATGACAAATAAAATATGCAGCAAATGAAATGACAGTTACAACTACATCCTATGGGGTTGTTGAACCACTTCCCTTACCAATAGTAGTTGCTGCTTCAACATCTGCAATTTCTAAGATTTTCTCCCAATATATTTTGACCAATTGGTCGGCATCTTCATCCCCCACAGCAGCATGCTCTTGAGGCGCACGGCACACCACTCCCTTCAGCCATTGCTTCTGTTCTCTTCTTACAACTTTTCTTATGGTGACCAGGCTGTAAACAATAAGCTTGTACATAATCCACTATTTAGCATCATCATCCTCAACAACTATAAGTTTTTTTCTTGGAGTCTTCTTTGGAGTTGGAATCTTTTTGGCATAATTCTTCAATTTCATCTTTGTTGGAGTAATATTCTCTTCAACCATAACAGGATCATTTATAGGATGCTCTGTATATAACTCAATTTTGTTATCATTCTTCACAGCTGCCTGATATATTTTAACTGTATCCATATCATCCCTTGATAATTTTATCCCATTATCAAGCTCCTTAGTAGGTTCTAACTAATAAAAATCAGTGATGGACATATATCCATTGTCCTTTAGCAAATCACTTATGAAAAATCTATTGAAGATATCCATATTAACCCTCTCAATCTCTATTACTTTTCCACCAATATACACAAGCTTCCCACATGGGTCTCTCTCAAACCTTCTTCTATAATTAATAGACAGAATTATACGAATGGTGGCCATCCCTACAAGCAAGACAATATAATCTAAGCTATCATTCCATGTCATTACAGATAACAACATAGCAACGAAAATTCTAATCCTAACCCAATTTTCTAACATTTCTCAAGCCCATAAAAACTAATCAGAACATCCGAGAAAGGAGCAGAATTAGTCTAACTTGAAAAAATTGGAAGTGGCATACTTCTGTTCTTCGTGGAGCAACGATTGTAGGTTACGGGTAGTGATGGTGAGATGCTTTCAACGATGCCCTACTATGTATAATCTATTTGATTAAATGGGAGAACTATTTGTCACAGAAAGGAGGTGCTTCGATCGTCTTCTCTGATTTGGGATGGTAGTAACGACGATAACTAAGCTCTGTTAGGGCACGGGGGAAAAAAAGTTCTTTGTTCCATTCCTTAATAAAAAAAAAAAATAGAATACACATAAATAGGTTTTGAGGAATTTTATTACTATGTAGGTTCGGATATTAATGAACTAAGTACATAATCAACATCAGAACACTTTTGGCATACGGA
This sequence comes from Arachis ipaensis, assembly GCF_059453495.1. NCBI lineage: Eukaryota > Viridiplantae > Streptophyta > Magnoliopsida > Fabales > Fabaceae > Arachis > Arachis ipaensis. The sequence goes on along the minus strand of NC_142440.1, from coordinate 156,327,535 downwards.
AATTACTTTCCATAATTACAAGATGAGTTTTTTTTAATGGGTATATTTATCAGTATTTACATTTTTTATGAATATAAATAATAATATTTTTTTTTTAAATTGTATTATTATTACAATAGAGCTAGAGAGCCAATAATTTTATATTAATTTGGATCAAACATGACTAACAACTATACTAAATATATTTTTAGTCACAAAAAAAAAAAATACTAAGTATATTTTTATATGTATTTGCCTATTTGGCTATTTGCCCGCGTAAAAGTATGCTCTTTGCTAAAACCGAAACCCAATCTCCAATCCTCCCTCCCCCTTTGCTCAAAGAATTTGTCATTTTTCAATAAACCTAAAACATGAAAGAGATACCTATTATCGAAATGGAATGAGAAATTATTTTTTAGTTTAATTTTGGTATATATACTAATAATATAAAATATTTTACACAATTATTTAATCACATGTACTATTTTAAATGGTTATTCATGTAGTCATTGTAAAAAATAATTATTTTTGCTAATATGACATTACGTAATTGGATATGCCTGTGAAATTGTTTTATACTAATAGCGCATTAAAATTAAATTTATTATTTTTTAATAAAAAATAAAAATTAATATTCCAATTTGTGTGTGGTCATAATATTCCAATTTGTTTGGATAAGAGTAAAACGTCCAATTAAACCGATCCAAACTATAGTTGGGCCTGGGCTATGCTTTCTAGTTTCTACTACAATTCCAATCGTTATTGTGCTCTGACAAAAACAAATTTCGTTATTGTCCTCTCATACACCAAAATTCCTATAACTTCTACTGTTCTACAAGCAATTTTTCAATCTTTTCTATTGTGACTGCGGAACCCTAAACGCAATTTATTATTGCATGCACAAGAAAACTTAAATACTTTATCTCGTTAGTCTCATACACCAAAAATTTGCTATAATTTCTAGAACCAATTTTTTCTTTTCCCTGTGGCAGCTGCACCCACAACGCATTTAATTGTTGCATGCACACGACATGTTTGATTCTTTGCCAACGAAGGAAGAAGAACAAGAAGAAGTTGAAAATGATTTACCAAAAAAACTAAGTGCATTGTCATGTGAAGAATGCAAATCTAAGCCATCAAAATACAAGTGCCCTGGATGCTCCTTTCACTCATGCAGTCTTCCTTGTGTTAAACTTCACAAAGCTCGCACTGGTTGTAATGGCAAGAGGAACATCACTCACTTTGTTCCTCTTTCTCACTTTGATGACAATATCCTATTATCTGGTACTGCTTCCTTCACCATTTATTGAATCCTATACCATAGTTCTTTAGTTTAATGAATTATATTTATATTTGTTATATAGATTATAATATGCTGGAGGAGGTGAAGAGGGTGGTTGAATCTGCTCATAGAATGAGAGCTCAATTGGGTTTGCATAAAAAGTTTAGGTTGCCTCATCACCTTAGAAGCCTACAAAGTGCTGCTTGGAGCAGAAGAACAAAACTTCTTTTTCTCCCCAATGGAATGTCAAGAAGACAGAATAACCAATCTCAATATGACAAAAGGTATATTCATTTTATACTCATCAAATCATGCAAGGGTTTATTTCTACATACCTAGTGTCTGATACATATACATTATTTTGTTTCTAAGCAAGTTACTAATAAATATGTACAATGCTATCAGGAAGAAGTATATATCTTGGACAATTGAATGGCGTTTTCACTCAACCAATATTATTCTACATGACCACGAGTAAGACATTTTTTCATTGTAATAATGAATGCTCTGAAAATACACAACTTTGTTTCTTGATAGCATTTTTATGTTATGTTTTCTAGAGTCAATGAAAATGCAAGCTTCTGCTCCATTTTAGAGAAACACCTCAAACCTGGTCCATGGAACCATCAGCTAAGGCAATTTTGTGAGCAACAGCTGGATTCTCTCAAGCTTTTTATCCGGCCAAAGGTTGATTTCTTTACTAAGATTGTTAGTGTCACTTTGATTTTGCCTTATACTTAAAGCATGCTACCGAGACCTTATCTCTAAGTTATATTTAAAGTATTATATTAGAATCCAATGAATTTGATTCAACCTTACAACTAGTTCATTTATTACAGGGTCCTAAGTCACCCTTGAAGGAGTTGGATATGAAAGCACCAATAGGACAACAGTTAGCAGATATAATTATTTTGGAATATCCTATTGTTTATGTTTTCTCACCATATCAAGTATCCAATTTTGAAGTTAATAAGAATGTCAATCACAACAATGAAAGTAATCAAAGTCAAGAAGATGTGCCTTTTAGGGAGGAGGTGGTAGAATATCAGAACAACAACACTGCATATGAAAAAGCATCAAATGAATCATCAGATAAGCCTATACTTGAAGAAGAAACTTTGACTAAACATTCACTTCCGGAAAACAAGGAAGCAAAACTCTCTAAAGACATAGCATTTGACAGTGATCAAGACTTGATGGATTTCTATGATGCTCTTATGGCTCAAATGAATCCTGATGACCTGCTTGGTTTGGATAAATTTGCCAAGAATACAGCAAACTATATAGATTTAATTGGTAGCTGTGGACTATTTCCTGAATTAGAGGAAGGTGAACTTGCATAATAATTAGCAGTCTTAGTTCACTTCCATTGGAGAATTGGTGAGAAAATAAGATACCATTGTCAACATCAATCACATGAAATTTTGCAAGTGAGCTAAAGGTAAATATTTTCTGTGAAAAGAAAAGTTTTCAATGTATGCATTTAGATTTTTTTTTTTTAAATTTTGTTTTTTTATTTTTTCTTTATAAAAAATTATCACTTACAATCATAACAAATACCTTGAAACAAATCTGAATTTCCATTTGGCTGATGAAAAGCTCTGTGGGGCATGGTCTGGTTTTTCAACACTGGTGGGGTTGTGCTGGCTTGGATGAAAGCACATGTGAAAATCGCCAATATGTTATGTTCTCATTCATTTATGATCATACTGAACTGTCACTTAGATTGAGATGGCTGAGATTGTTTATGAAAAATCATTGTTAATATACTTTATTACTTTCACTTTTAACAAAAAATAATTATAATTTGAACTACTATGCAGCTATGCTCTGTAATGTTAAGAACAAAAGGAAAAATGATATTCTTACTACTATAAAGTGATATTAGTATTTGTGGAACAACTCTAATATAATTATATAACAAGAAAACTAAAAAGCTATGAAATATCACCAACCACTCGAGACTTAAACAGACGCTCTTTATGTCTTTACTCTCTAGTTTTTCCCTTAAAACCGAATCTAAAGAAGTCAACAATCCAAAATAAAAGAAACGAAAACATTAAATCATCACGTGTGTTCATGTTTCCGAGGACTGGATCCGGTTGAAGCCAACGAGATAACAATATACTAATAAGCCCCCAAAATAGAAAATGCTGGAAAAATCTACAGTATAAAAACTGACTTATATTAATCAAATTCTCTCATATATGACGTCATCTAATTTGGTACATGGTCATTGCTTAGATTCCATATATATATAATGACAAATTCAGAAAATTAATCGTGAAAATTAATTATTAATATAAAATATATATTAAAATAAATTAAATAAAAATATATATATACAAATATATAATAATTAATTTTAATCTATATATATAATTTTTTTCCTTCAAATTTTGCCTAATTTACATATTTAAGTGAATTAATTAAGTAAACTGTGTTGTTTTTTATGAAAACAAAGCAAAAGACAAAAAAGAGTAGCAAGGTTGGGCACAGTTGAGTGGATATTCTCTTCTCTTCTCTTCTTCTGAGCTCTCATCTAATCTTCCTTCCTTTCATTTCATACATTCATTCAATTCACTCGGGTCTTCCCATGACCCGAACCCGAGAACCCGAATCCAAATCCAAAACCTCTTCGCCTTCTTCATCTTCGACAGGGATGAAGCTAATCGTTCCGCTGCAAGGCGTGGTTCAAGGTCGCGGTGGAATCTTGCTAGGGTCGTTAATCCCGTGTGCGCTGTTCTACTTCTTCCAGCTGTACCTCAAGAAACGACGTCGTTCCAACGACAAACACCCCTCCTCCAACCCTCCTTCGCCTTCTTCCTCGTTTCCGGAGCTGCCGCGGACGCCGTCGCGCTCCAACCTCTCGTCCAGGGGATCCCTCACCGGCGTGCGCCTCTCCAGGCTCGCCACTACCATCTCCGACGACGATTCAGCTTACTACGTTGGCCTCAACAGAGCCTCACGTGATCCCTATCACAAGCTCACCAACCCCGATGGAATCATCCAGCTTGGTTTGTCCGATAACACGGTTCGTCACTCTCTCTCTAATTATTATTTTTCGGATTCTACGATGTTCGTTTTTCTTTCTTTCTTTTTTTTTAAATAGTAAAAGAAAAATTAATAATTGTCGTTTTGTTGCTGATTTTTTTTTTTTTGGTTTCAGTTGAGTTTGGATTTGATTGGGGATTGGATGCGGAAGTGGGGCAGTGGTGGTGACGATGGTTTGAGTATTAATGGGATTGCAACGTATCAGGCATTTGATGGAGTTGACGAACTCAAACTGGTAAGAATTTTTTCCTTCTTTTAGGATTGGATTATGCAATTTATGTTTTAGGGAATTTTGAATGAGGATGGTGATATTTGCATGTCTTCTGAAAATTGTATCTATTCTGTAAGTCATTGCATGTAATTAACATTGTAAAACACAGAGTAATTGACAGTTTTGGAAATTAATACCCTTTGGGGCATGCTGTTCTGTGTTTGTCACTTTCGGTTCCAGTTATGGTATTGTGCTTGGTGTTCAGTCATTTCAGTTAAGGGCATATTGTTCTTATAGACATTGTTTGCCTTGGTTCTGTAGGCCTTGTCCGATTTTATGCATCAAGTAATGGGAGGATCGGTGCATTTTGACACATCTAATATGGTGTTAACAGCTGGTGCAACTCCTGCAATTGAGATACTATCCTTCTGCTTGGCAGACCATGGGAATGCATTCCTTGTCCCTACACCGTACTATCCAGGTTTTGACAGAGATGTTAGATGGCGTCCCGGGGTAGATCTAATACCTGTTCACTGTCGCAGCGCTGACAATTTTAATCTAAGTATGACAGCTCTTGAACAGGCATATAGTCAAGCAAGAAAACGAGGAGTCAAGGTTCGCGGAATTCTTGTTTCCAACCCTTCGAATCCTGTTGGCAATATGCTGACACAGGACATGCTTTACAATCTCATAGACTTTGCCGAAGATAAAAATATTCATCTCATTGTTGATGAAGTATTTGCAGGCTCCACGTATGGAAGTGAGAAATTTGTCAGCATAGCTGAAATTCTTGAGTCGGATTCAGAATATATAGACAAGAGACGAATTCATATAATATATGGTCTGTCCAAGGACCTTGCACTAGCTGGCTTTAGAGTTGGGGTTATATATTCATTCAACAAGAATGTCTTGGCTACTGCTAGGAAGTTATGTAGATTTTCTTCTATATCTGCTCCAACTCAGAGGCTAGTTACATCAATGCTTTCGGATAAAAAATTTATTCAGGATTACTTTGAAACCAACCGGAACAGAATGCGCCAAGTACACCATGAATTTGTGGATGCTTTAAGTAAACTAGGAATTAAGTGTGCCAAGAGCAGCGGTGGTATGTTCTGTTGGGCTGATATGAGTGGATTAATCAAACCTTACAGTGAGAAAGGTGAACTTGAACTATGGGAGAAGTTTATGAGTATTGCTAAGATCAATATTACCCCCGGATCAGCCTGCCATTGCATAGAACCCGGATGGTTTCGCATTTGTTTTACTACTATGTCTTTGGAAGAGATTCCTCTAGTTATTGAAAGGATTAGGAGAGTTGTTGAAGTTTGTAAATCCTCTAGTTGAAGTTCACTTATTTTCCTGACAAATTTGGTTTTGCCAGAGGTTGCTGCTTTTGGGAATTTTGTAAAAGGTACATATACACCCCTGGTTGTCAAGTTCAGCTATCTTCTGGAATCCAGGATTTTGATTAGAATGCGCAACCTCGACGGAGTAACCCCAAAAAAGTTTGCAAGAGAGATCTAACTGAGTAAATTGAAAGAGGTGGATTTAAATTCTGTAGGCAGATCGAAGATGAGAATTTGTTGGAGTGCAGATGCAGTCCAGTTTTGACCTTGGAATGTACTCCATAGATTTTGCCTCAACCAACCTGCTAGGCCAGTTCCACTCATGCAAAGGTGCAGGATCCAACAAAGTTTGCTTTCTTGTGATTTTCTGCACAAAATTGAGGCTAAAAATAATAAAAGTTGGTATGATATTCACTTTTATGCAATCAAGAAAAATGCAATTTGAAACAATTCAGTTGCAGATTTTATAATCTTGTGGTTCTTCAATATTCCCTAGGATAAAATTAGTTTTTTGGTTTAGTACATCCAAGGGGGAGGTCTAAAGGACACTGCCTTTTTGGTTTGGGGTAGTACAAGATTAATCAATTAATTTATTCATTCATTCATTCATCTCTTTCTTTTCTTTAACTTATCCTTAATCAAACTTTATATGATAGAAATAATTGAAAGAAAAAGAAAAATTGGGGAGTTAATTTATCATTGGGGAACCGGTTTTTCTCATTTATTGTAGGTTTTGGTGGGCTACTTGAATGACAAATTAACAATGACAAATTGACAATGACATTGACATATTATCATGATGTTCAAATCTAAATATCTAATAGAATCGATTCAAGAAGCACCACTTGTTCAGTTGTTCTAGTTATGGAAGCCAGACTTGGACATGTACAAAGGAAAGGGACATTCTATGAAAGAAGCACGAATTGTTCTTGACCACTGTTATATAAAGTTATAAATGCAGGGTTTATTTTAGACTATCACATGTTTTCTGTGTGGAATGATATTGAATAATTTTGCTTAATGAGATATTCCTGTATTTGAAGAGATTTTATTTTGTTTTTATCTTTTAAATATATTTGGGTCAAAGGGTTTGAAGATAATATTCTTATTGCTTTATCAATATAAATGTTTTTATACAGTCAATGCAAAAAAAATTAAATTTCAAAGCCAATCCTAAAATAGTCTAGGTCTATAAACTTTATGTCTTCATAAAGTGATATCAAAATTTTGAATGCTCTCCATCCATGTTACCAGCACATGGCTGGATACCAGATAGAAAGTTAAGGTCAAAGTAAAAAAATTTAAAATTATTGTTGATTTTGCTAAACTATAGAATGGCATTTGTTCCATGGAGATAAAAAGGGCATTTTCAACTTGGACTCTATAATGCTGTAGAAGAACTATGGGGAGTGCCAATTGCCCTTTTGGGCCACTTGAATCAAGTTTCCATCACCACATGGCGGCAACAACGGTCAAGTGCATTGAGAACTACTACTCATAGATCTCAAGATATATATATATATATGCATGAGTTCTGTGTCATGGTAGCTAATTTCTTACTTTAATAATGTAATTGGAGATTCAATCCCTATCAATACTTTATAACTAGTAGTTTATCGTTTTAAAATGCTCTCTCAATGAAGAGATTAATCCCTATTGCTGATAGTAAATCCTGTGTTTCTAACTAAAACAAAATATGACTACTCATGTAAAAGATGTTTTCATGTGAAAATAATAGCTGAAAATTGTCGAATGATTTGATATATTTGATTAAATTATAATTTGATATATTTGATTAAATTGTTTAACATAATACGTGTCAACTTAACTATTATCTTCATGTGAGTAGCACTAAAATAAAATCAAAGATCTCAATACATCTTGCATTCTTTTCCTCTTTTTTTCCCATCTTTATTTTGATGAACTACTCAAGTCTGAACAAACAGAAATAGAGTAAGAATATAAATGAAAGAAAAGAAATAGAATAAAAGGGGTTAGAGGTAATAATATAATTTTATCTATTCCTTCACAACCTGCTATATAGTAGAAATTAATAAAAAAAAGAAGTTGCTTGGCCAATGATGTTGTGTAGGGTGCTACAGTTACACAAATTGGAAAAGGTGGTGGCATTTACTGGAAAATTGAACATAGGACCACTTATTATTCGCAGAACTGTGAGCTGTTGTGTCTGTTAGTAAAAGGAAGATCCATCAAAAGAAGAAAAAAGACCATCAATACCTAATATAACAGAAAAATAACAAAGGAAAGAAACCAACAAGTTGGAAGAGAAGAGTTTTTGAATTTTGTCCTTGCTGAAAGTAATGCTTTTGAGTTTTGAATAACTTAATCAAATTAAACATTTATGCAAATGAGGATGTTTACCCCAATTATCTGACTTTAATCTATCAATTTGCAAATTACTGATTAGCTGAAATAAAAGAACTAAAGAAGTTTCCTATATGAACTTATTAGGGTAGTGGGAATGTGAGATGTAGAAATTAGTAGGGTCCACTCCAATCTGAATGGTGAAATTAGTGCCTATCAATATGGTAGGGTTGGTCATAATATAATTAGTAATTTATTACTCATCACATGAACTGTAGAAAACTGAATCTGAAACTATTGATGCAGCGACAGAAACCAACAGGATTAAACTATGCATATCAACAGTAGATGATGATAAAATTATAAGGGAACTTTTGTAGGAATATTTCCACATGATTAAGGAAATTTTACTAAAAAATTCATGTCACAGACATAACATCTATGTTCCTGACCAACACAAAATTGGTAGAAACAAATTAGAACGGGAGAAATAAGAACTTAAGAAGGGAAAAACTGAAGGAGATAAAGCAAAGGAAAAAAAAATCCTATGGACTCCTAATATCTTCTGATAATGATATAACATAAAACTTACTTTTGGATAGGTAGACAAGCGGTGCTATTATTATTCAGTATTTCAGAAAGAGAATTTTAATTATTTTCTAGCTACTTAGCATTAATAACAGATAACTCAGCTGTTAAACTTTGTTACAAAGTTTCGCATATCCGAACCCCAATCTCAGATAAAAGAGGAGAATTATGTTAAATATAGTCAGCTTAAAATTTTTGTCTATAACTTGCATTACTCATGACTGTCATACAAAAGTTTAGAAACCCATGATGATCTACTTAGTCAAGTCCTTAACTGGGTTTCTGAATGGTTAACATTTAACAAGCCATTGAAACTGTTGTTGCATCCTTCAAAGAAAGCCTTAGCAGTCATTTCTCTCTCAAACCTCCAAATATAGTTCAAACCAACAAGCAGCTCAGTTATGGCAGCTTCTGTCTTCTCTTTGTCTGCAAAGAACAAAGTCTGCAACAACAACACATTACTATTGGTCTTTGGAACCATCATGTTCATCTGCTCAAAGCTCCTCTCACTCTGCCACCTAATCATGTTATGTGCCAATGGTGAAATCCAACCAAGAATCCTCCCCAATGCTTCTCTCCATTCTCCAGCAAGAACAGGATCACAAGCAGAGAATCCAACACCTTTCAATCTTGACCTCAGTGATGATCTTATGCTACTTGGCAACATTGCATACAAATCATCCCTTGCTTCAACACCAACCAATTGTGGTGACTTTATCATCTTCTCCATAACTATGATCAAATTGGCATAATGAAATGCCAAAGCTGAAGCACCTAAAGTACCATTCATTGGCTTCAATAACTTACAATTAGACTCAAAAAAACCACCACACCCCAAATCACCATTCCCATCAAGCTTCAAACTTTTGAACGGCCTAGAAACATGAATAGCATAATTTTCACTATTGGGATTTTGATCGGAGGGAAAAACAGTGGCTGAAGCTGATAAACTACGAGACAAATAAGGAACACAATGCCCAATTCCAAACACAACCTTAATCCTTGCTAACACAGTGAAAACAAACCTAACAAGCAACAAAACAACGCCATCGAAACCTTTATTCCACAAAGATTTCTCCTTTAACTCCTTAACCTCTTGCTTCTGCCAGAAAATCTTTTGCTGAAGATCACAGAGTTTCTGATGATCCTTATTGTTAACTGAACAAGGTTCAGCTTCACCATTATTGTTGTTACTACTATGGCTAAGTGCTTTTCTCAACGCACTTTCTAGAACCGAAAGCTCTTCCATTTCTCTGTGAAGCGTTGACGTGAGTGACACGTAACGCTCCAATTTCTTGTGTTTGGCTTCGATTTCCTTCGGATTGGTGAGTGTCCACGCGTGCGGGTCGTAGCCCGAGTTAGCAAACTCGGTGAAGACTCGGTGGAACGATCGGAGAAAAGGATCGCTGCACATGCAGCTGAGTCGGGACACCGAGCCGGCCGCGACTCGAACTGACTCAGCGAGTTCGGCTCGGGCGAGTCTGAGGAGGAACGACTCGTCGTTGGAAACGAGCTTCAATGCACCCTCAAGAGAAACGGCATCGTTTCGAAGGCGAACGACGGCGGCGTCGGATAGCGACTGATAGAGGTGAAGGAGCCTCGACATGACGCCGGCGACCTCGAATGACAAAACGGCAACGCGTTTTGACTTGGGATTCTTCCCGTTGGAAAGCGCGGTTTTTACCCTACCGAGCCACGAATCGAAGGCCATGGTGAAAGAAAGTTTCGGTTTTGGTTCGAAGGATGAAGAGTAGATCGTTGTTTAGTTGCAAGCTAAGGTGCGAGCACCATGTGTTTGTGAAAATGCATGAACTAAGAAAAAGGTTAAAATAGTTGAAGTGTTTTAATTCTGATAGAGAAAGGGTTTGATGGGTGAAGAGGTGAGTGAGATTGAGAGTATTTAAAGTTTGGAGGGTTAGACTTAATTGGGCCCCACAATCCCACATGCATGCACTTTGATTATAGTGTTGGTTATGGTGTCATTTTTAGTTAAGAAGAAGAAGAAGCTTCACTAATCATGAAGATTGAAAACCCCTCTCTTTGCTTTTAAGCTCTGGTGGATTTAGATTTCAATGCACTTGGTTCATGTATTTTGCTCCTTTTTGTATTATTGATTTCTTAGTTGGTAAAAAGGGACCTTTTTCTATTGTGTTTTGGTCTTGGATGTGTATTTATATGAACACATTTTTCTTGTTAGCTAATTAATCATGTGAAAGATATTTGCAAGTAAAATGATAGTTATGATGTTTAAAATATTAATGTATGTTATTTTAAATAATTTAATTAAATATATTAAATTATTTAATAATTTTTAGTTATTATCTTTATATAAAATTAGGGTAAAGTATATTTTTTGTCCTTAAAGTTTGATAAAAGTTTTAAAAATATCCCTAAGTTTTATTTTGTTTTAATTTTGACCCAGAAGTTTTCGATTTGCATCAAATATAGCTAATTTTTCAAAATATTTAAGATCGATTCAACAACAATTTTATAAGAACAATCCCTCAACACAAACAAATTAAGTATAATTTTCATGCATTATTGTTATATTGGTATTAAATCTTTTGAAAATTTAGCCTCTGAGGGTATATTTGATGCAAATCGAAATTTTTTGAAACAAAATTAAAACAAAATAAAATTTAGGAATATTTTTAAAACTTTTGTGAAACTTCGGGTATAAAAAATATATTTTACCCATAAAATTATTTTTATGTGAATCGTCATTATATTTTTTAACTATAAAAAGGACTACTTATTGTTGGCTCTTTTTTTTTTTTTTTTTTTTTTTTTGCTGATTTAGTTAACATGTATCTTTTACACATATCATATATAAGATTACTAGTAGTGAAAAATCTTATTTTTTTTAATAAAAACAAACAAATATATTAAAAATTTAATTTTTTTTTGTATTTTTTATAATTTTTAAATTTATAATCTTAAAATGTGTGCTTAAAATACAAGATAGCAAAACTTTTTTTATATTCTCATGGATTTGTTTGTCATGTGATTAACTACCTTAATTAATTTAAGAATGTCATCTCCCTCTCACTCACTCACATGCATGCAAGCATACCAAATTATTAAAAAGAAAATGGAGAAGAAAACTTGAGACTATTTTTTAGTAGAATAATAATTGAGAATCTTAATTTATTTTTAATTATTTTTTTAATATTTAAATACATACAAATTTATATATATATGTTATTTTTTAAAAAACATTAAAAAGATAAAAAATTCAAAAAAAAAATTAAGACGATGAATTTGGTCTCCTAATTATTTTTTTCTCTTAGCTAGTTATAATTGAGCATGGAATACTCAATTTTGTGGCTAAAAAATTCAGAGGACTTCATCAATTATTCCATTGACCAGCAATTTTTGTATTACTAGACTAAAAAAATGTGTTATTGGTATTCTTTAATTTTGTATAATTAGTTAGTACAAACTCTGATATTACTAAATTAGATATAAAAATTGATCTCATGTGAGTTATATAAACAAAATGAGTGCTCAAACATTCCTATTGTTGAATCCATTATTTAAATTAATCCCTGAGCACTTAATTTGGCGTAGAAGGTAAAACATAACATGACATGTTACAAAAGTGAGTTTGTGATGGTTTGGAACGGTTCTGAGTTTAAAAACAGTGTATGTGATTTAAACATGAAAGAAACAAATCTATGTGGCAAACACAAGTAACATCATTTGTCAGAAAAGAAGTGTTCATAGTGCTTTGTGTGGATATTTGATCAAATTTGACTTGAAACAAACACTAGTAGTAGTTGTTGTGAAATGCAGAGAGGGTTGGCATCATAAAAACAATTACCCTAAGATTAAGAACATGGACAGTGATGTATATATATATATATATATATATATATATATATATATATATATATATATTACACATTTCACATTTCACATTACATAGAGACATAGACACAGTGCAGAATTTTGGTGGTGGAAAAATAAAGAAAAGGAAAAATCATCACTATCCACTTGGTCACATGGTGTTAGTGGCATGAAGAATGTGTTGGCCAGGTTGGTGCAAAATGATCCAAACACATTAATTTTTTATTCTATATATCTTGAATTCCATTTTTAATGTGGTTTTGGAGATCTCGGTAATTATGTTCGGAGGGTAATTAATTAATTAATGCTGGAAACTCAGGTGCAGTCGACTTCACGTGAAGTTGATAGTTGAGAGTCGTTAGATGAAAAATTAGTCAAATCAGTCAAATCATCTAACGGCTCTCAACTATCAACTTCACGTAAAGTCGACTGCATCTGAGTTTCCACCTTAATTAATTAATTAATTAATTAAAGCCAAAACCGGTTGATGGCACATGTAACATTACTCAAATAAGTTAGTTTAAGAGGTCAAAATTGTTCAACAAAGATTAATAAGAGATTAAGAGTTATTCTCAAAATTAGATATTTAGAATTCAAAAAGTAGTTTAATTAACAAGATTGCCAAACATTTTTAACAAACGTTATTTAGGTCATATCTATGTGGTACTAGTAACTTTATAGGCTAGAAATATAAAGATTATATATTAAAACTTAAGTTTATTTGGGGAATATAAAAATAGACAAAATATATTTATCTTAAAAGAAAATTTGTCTGATTCTTACTAATAAAAAACTAAAACCAATAAAACAAATATAGATATAATTAACTTTGCTTCTATTATGTTGTCTCAATATATTTATCTTAAGATATTTACCAAACTAATATTAACATGAAATATATGTCTTTAAAACACTTGTTAAAATGTTTATTATAGTATAAAAAAGGTTAATTACTCTCCTGATCCCTATAGTTTCGCAAAATTTTCAATTAGATCCCTATACTTTTTTTTTTCTTTTAATTGAGTCCTTCTACCAAAATTTTTTTTAATTGGGTCCCTACACTTTTTTTCCTTTTATTTAGGTCCCTATATCAATTCTTTTTGTTTTAGTTGGGTCCCTATAAAATTAAGCCAATTACTACTAAGAGGGACTTAATTGAAAAAAAAAATTTGGTGTAGGGACCCAATTAAAAAGAAAAAAAGTATAGGGACCTAATTGAAAATTTCACGAAACTATAAGGACTAACAGAGTAATTAAACCTTAAATTAATTACTCGCATAATTTTTATAAAATATATATTAGAATATAAAATATAATAAAAATATATGAAATGAAATAATATATATTTATACATAAATATATAATAATTTATTGAAATTAATTTTGAGAATTTTTTATTTTAATAAATAAATTAATCATAATAATTACTGAAATAAATAATTTAAAAAATATTTACCAAAATAAATATTTTTCTCTTATCTCGTTTACATTCTCTCTTATCTCATTTATAATGTAAACGAGATAAGAGAGAAATATTTATTTTGGTAAATATTTTTTAAATTATTTTTTTAATAATTATTATAATTAATTTATTTATTAAAATAAAAAATTCTTAATTTTAGTGTACATGTAATTTGATTATTTAATTATTTTTAAATCTAAAAATAATGCATTAACTTTGTGTATCCATCATTTTTTAATTTAAAAAAAATTAATTAAGAGAGAACAGAGAAGATATCTTGTTCGTGATAATAAGATTATATATAGGAAATTAAATTTTAAATGCAATTGTTTCCTCTATGTAAATTCAGGATAAACCGGAGGGACTGTAGAGCAAGCACAATCATTCCACTGTCCACAATTTTTTTTTCTCTTAAAAAAGGGGTGAGATGTCGATGATAATTGATAATTATTAATTAAATACATATCTGAATAGCATGTTATAATTTAATTTGTACTGATGTGTACAAAATGGGGCATGTGGTGTGAAAAAGGGAGAGAAAATGGACACAATAATAGTAGAAGAGGCAGAGGCTGTCTTATTACTTGAACCATAAGAATAAGATAGAAAGAAAACCAACTTGGGTTGGTCGAGTGGTCAGCTCATTCGTCCGTTTAAATAAGTGTCGGGGGTTTGAATTTCGCTTTATGTATGCAACAATCCATTGGCCAGCGGCAGACCCTTTAATGGAGTTCAGATCCGCGACGGATTAGTTTTTGACCTGTCGGGTTGGGGGATACCGTAGAAAGTGGAAACAAAAAAAAAAGATAGAGAGAAGATTTTAAATTTATTATATTCAGCAATGCAAAATAAAAATTGAAAAAAAAAAACAAAAAACAAAAAACAAAAGAGGGAGGGATCAGGGAGTTTGCATTGCATCAAGTCATCAAAATTGTTTTTTATTTTTTTGAAAAAAAAAAGAAAAAGAAAAAAACACAGATATCAATGTAGGATGGGATCATGGATGGCTATTCATTTTCCGACAACTCAACATATGAATCCTTCATTGCCCCCCTTCCATTGGATGCTTCTTAAAACTTTAAAAGGAAATTACCTTTTGTTGAGATTTTCTTGTGTTAAGGTTACCTAGGATAAAATTTTTTAAATAAAAGTATTGAAACCTTTATTTCTTTAAACAAAATCTTTTAGATAATAGTATAAAAAATTTTATATGATTATTTAGTTAGATTTATGAGTTTAGATAATGTTTTAAATAATAAATTTAAAAATTAATTATATTTATTAATATAATAATATATAATTAAAGTATATAAAACTAAATTCACTTTTTTTTATTTTTTTAATAGTTTAATTACTCTCTTAGTTCCTATAGTTCTATGAAAATTTCAATTAGGTCCCTATACTTTTTTTTAAATTGGGTCCCTACACCAATTTTTTTTAATTAAGTCCCTCTTAGTAGTAATTGGCTTAATTTTATAGCGACCCAACTAAAAAAAAAAGAACTAGTATAGGGACCTAAATAAAAGGAAAAAAAGTGTAGGGACCCAATTGAAAAAAATTTGGTAGAAGGACTCAATTAAAAGAAAAAAAAGTATAAGGATCTAATTGAAAATTTTGCGAAACTATAGAGACCAGTAGAGTAATTAAACATTAATTTAATAACTAATTTATTTTATATAATATAACATTTTTATAAACAAAGTGGCAAGTCTATTTATGGTGTATGTTTACTTATAAATTTCTTTCGAAAGTAAATTCATATAATGTGAGGCTTTTACATGAAATTACGAAAAATATGTACATTATTATTAAAATTTAATTTTTATATATATACATTTAATCACATAACATTATATTAATAAAAATAATTTTTTTTATATATTAATCACGTAAATAATTATTTAAAAAATTAACTATAATTATATAACTGTATATTTTATACTGTAAATACATTAAAATTAAACTCTTATTATTATCATCATGAAATGCATGCACAATTATTGCATATGTAAATATATTAGGGTTCTTCTCTTGTAGGTGACTCGTGGCCTTAAGCATAGGGATATGCAACGAAAGAACATGAAAGAAAATAAAATTTGCTAAATCCTAGGTCAATAGAAGTGTTAACTAATTCAAGAGAATTTTGGTAAAAGAAGCCTCTCTCAATCTTGTTATTGCAACAACAAGCACACGTGGTTGAAAAGGATCGATAATTAATTAATTCAAACTCCTAAACTGATTTACACAATCAGTAAAAATAATAAGGAAATGTAATTCAGTGTTTTGAAGGTCAAAGAAGATGGATTTCATAAATTTGTCTTATTGTAATTGTACAATGTACCATCACTTATTTTGCCAAATCTAAGAAGATTATATAGATTCTACTCAACCGATTTAATTACCCAAGTACCCACCAATTACATACATTTTATCATATTAACCCAACAAGACAAAATCATAAGTTCATAACTACATTATATTTAATGCATGGCACGTTAAGAATGAGAAAAAAAAAATCATATAAAAATATTAGATTAATAAAATATTATTTTAATCTCCTAATATTTGAGATCAATTTTAATTTGGTCCCTAATATTTAAAATATTTTATTTTAGTCCAAAAAATTTTAAACAAATTTAATATTATTGTCCATCTTTAAATTTGATATATAATAAATTAATGGAATGAATAACGCACGTGAACGTTAACAACATTTTTAATTAAGTCATATCTTTTTATTTTTGTACATATTAAAAAATATAATTAAAATCTTCTTGTAATATTTTTTTTTTATTCCCCTTTTTGTATAAGCCTCAAATCTTAGCAATCAATTATCAACACTCTAAAATTTATGCAAAATTATTTATAATGGTAGTTATAAGAGGACTAATTTTACTTATATACTAAAATTAAACATTATTGCATCTTCATTATGTTAATTGTTTATGTCAAACTTAATAGTGGAATAATATTAACCTCGTTAAAATTTTTTGAGACTAAAATAAGACCTTTAAAACATTAAAGACCAAATTAAAATTTAATCCAAACGTTAAAAATCACAATAATTTTATCCAAAATATTATGTATGCAAAAAAAATTAATTATCAAATTAATTATAATTTATTTATATATAATACTTATATAATTTAACTCATATTTAATATATATTTAATATTTTAATATATATTCTATATTAATAATTAATTTGAGATATACACATAACATCATAGGAGAAAAATTTTCTTGCTTACTCCAAAGTATAAATCAATTATAAACTATGAAGCACGGACACTTCCTTGAGTTGCCGTATTTACGTGTCAGACACATTTTGGATACGACACTCACCGACATTCGTCCGACATGCGTGTCTGTTGTGTCCAATTGTGTCTTGATAAAAAATAAAAAATTTATCTCCGGACACATCTAAACACACCTAAATACCATCACGTGTCAGCGTGTTCTGTCTTATTCTTAACATATATTTTTAAAATAAATTTAGATATAGTATATATTATTATTTATTAAAATAAAAAATATTTTAAATACTTGATATAATTAAAATAAGACATTAAAAATAATTAAAAATTTTAATTTATATTTTAATATCAATAAAATATCAAAATATCATTACGATTTATCTAAAAAATATTTTATATTTTATATGTATGCGTGTTCCCGTGTCATATAAGATTTTAAAATTCGCGTGTCGACGTGTCCCGTGTCCGTGTCAGTGTCTATGCATCATAGATTATAAATATAAGTATATAACACGTCTTGCAAAGTTACTATATTACAATCTTAACCACAGTTACATACTCTCTCTTATCGAAATTAACAGTCTTCCTTTTTAAGTTGTATATAGAGTAATTAAGACCATTATTAAATTTTATAAAAAATAATATTAATTTAAAACTAAAAAAAAGATAAAAATATGTTTCATATTATATGTGATTTTTTTCTATTAATTTTTCATTTCTAATTTTCTTTTTATTTTATAATAAATAATATAATAAGTAAAAAAATTTAATTAATAAAATTTTAAAATTGAAAAATAACACTTAATTTGTTAAAAAATAAAAAGATAGAGTATTTAGTTAAAGGGGAAAACAATGAATTCTTTATTCAATGGCCAACCATATTCAACTTTGTGAGATTCGATTCTGCTAACAATCATTTCTGTTTTATTCTTCATTCGTACATAAGTACATCACTTACACATACATAGATATACACCACTTGCATAAATAATTTTGTTAAGGAGTTTCTTTTTAAATAATAATTTTTTAATCTAAGAAATGCATGAAAGTTTCAAAACTTTAATTCTTCTATAAAATTGTACTATTTTAAAACTCCAATGTGTAATTTCTCTAAAAATATTTATTATAAGTTTTCGAAATTTAAAGTGATAAATATTATGATCTTTTCTAATAAAGTGGTAAATCTAAAATGTTTATTGTAATTTATAATCATATTTTTCAAACATAACAAATAAAGTCTGGTCAAAATACATTTTTTGTAGTGAATTCAAACTCTCATTCTTATAAGTTTAGGGTGGAAACTCAGGTACAGTCGACTTCATGTGAAGTTGGTATTTGAGAGCCGTTAAATGATTTGACTTATTTAACTAAATTTTCATCTAACGGCTCTCAGGTATCAACTTTACGTAAAGTCGATTTTACATGAATTTTTACCTAATTACAATAATATGTAAATATATTATTTAAAAGTAGTAGAAGTAATTAAAAGTTGAACAGTACTAAGTGCTATATTGCTATATATCATATCCACTTTGATGTTGAAATTAATCATGTTTATATTGGAGGTGCCTGTGCATGTTTACACTATGCTTTGCTTTCTGGATTTGCAATTAAAGCACATACATAATGGTGACTCAAACCTAACATTTTGAGGCACCAAACATACAAACTTTGAAAATGGGAAAGTATGTTTGTCTTTTGAGGGTACAAATCTATTATCACAAAACAATATGTATTCTTTTTCCATCATAAATAATTATTATCCCCCAAGATTTTGATATGCACATCATACGAAAATAATTGGTAATAAAAAATAATTAAAAACAGTTAAAATTTATTTTATTTAATATTTATTAATTTTAATAATAATTAATAAATATTAAATAAAATAAATTTATAATTTTTTTATCTCTTTAATATTATCACACGTTAAAAGATTATTAGAATTATAAAAAAATGTAACGAAAAAATACTCAGGTTGTGATGAAGTCGTTACTATAAATTGATGAAAATTAGGGGTAGCAACATGTACTCTACTCTATTTAATCCGACCCTACTTGACTGGGTAGGGTTGCCAATTCGATCCGCAACGGATAGAGTAGGGTGCGGGTAGGGTTCTCGTGCGGGTCGAGTAGGGTGCGGGTTGTGCCTCAATCCTACTCGACCAACTCTCACTAAATACAAAAGATCTTTAGTCATTAAAAGAAGATCATTAATTGATAATTTAATATTCTTTTTACATAAAAACCAGTTCTATTTTAAATTATCATTAAGTTATATAATAATGTTACATCTTTTTTTATAGCCCGCGGATAAGATCGAATACCTGCGAATAGGGTCAGGGGGTAAAGTAGGGTTAAGTTTATATAAAAATCTCAACCCGCGAATAGGGTTAAGGTTAGCTCCAAACCCTATCCTACTCTACTTTATACTATCCATTGCCACCCCTAATAAAAATTATCAAAATAATAATAAATTTAGAATTTGGAAAGCACTAACTACTAAGACCGAAAAGAAAATGATCAAAATAATATAAATAAAGATAACTAAATATTACTACATACCTGAGACCTCTCTAATCAGATTTTTTGTGTGGCATGCTTGCACGCTTGCCACGTGGACCACCAAATATTATTACATGATGACGTGGCTAGTTAAATTAAAGTTAGCTTTATGAAAGTCAAAACCATGCTATGCATGCTATGTGAGGTCATCAAGCTTTATTTATTTTGCTAATGGGAATTGAATAAGCACTACTACATGCTACATGCATATATATCTACATATAATAATTATTATTATTCTAAGTGGAAGTGATGATGATAACGATGAAAATGTGGCACTTTGACCTACTCTAATATCTACATAGCAACCTCTCTTCCAGAAGTTAAAAGAGCAATAATAATTTAGATGATGTAATAATAATAATGGAGACACTATTGCTTGAGACATCCACACAAAATCATATAAATATGATCATATTAGTGTGAATAATGTTTAATTTAGATGTGGAAAAATAATAAAATTTTATTTTAATTAGATATAATCATGAAACACTTAGCTGAGCTTCAAGTGATTAGAAATAATAATATTATTTTATTTATATGCTATCTTTTTGAGTGAGTGATTACTTGCCCTAATTGTATGCATCAATAATTAAGATTTTAACTTTTTAATTAAGCATAATATTATTATTTCGTTATAGACCATATGAACACTAGCTATAGTGAAGTTAGGTCAACGTTACAAAAAGAATTTTAAATTCAGAGGTTGGAGTTGACTTATCTCATAATAATCATTTTCTAGCCCTAATTATAGGTGAGCTCTTATTTGTATACATCGTGTCCGATCCATGTGCCTCTCTTGCATCTTTTATCTATTGATATAAAACAATATATATTGATGAAGTTGACCTGATATAAAAAATGTTCAGTATGATGAATTCCTTTGATTTTTTTTAAATTATGTATATATATATATATAAATATGTTACGGCCCAGCCTAGCTGGACTAGTGGCCGATCCGGCTCACGAGTTACCCGACCCGCACGAGCGTAACCTGTCGGGGCGGCGACTCGGACACCTCTCCTCTTTGGAGCCAGCTTATCATGCAACAGCTGGTGAGGGAAAATTTTAAAGAAGGTGGGTCTATTTTTGCGAGACCCACCTCTGATAGGGTATATATGAGGAGGGCTCTACCTCTCTCTCAAAGTACGTCACTATACCACTTTTACTCTCATAGCTACTTGTATACTTTCTGACTTGGACGTTGGAATGTTCTTACAGGTGGCATCCCCCATACTTCACAAAGAGCTCGGAAGATCGTCGGATCACGCGCCTCGCCTACAGACTCAAATCCAAGTTGATCCCCATCTTTTTCTCTAGAGCATCCCTCCAGCCCGTCCGGTACCCCGAGCAACCAAACAATATATAATAGGAATATCAGAAAAAGTTTATCTATAATTTTTTTCAAAATACTTTTTATTATAAATAATTTATGAAAAATTGTTTTATTAATTTCAAAAAGTATTGAATCTATGACTTTTAATTTTATTGTAATATATTTATTATATTATCCTGACTAATTTTAAATTTATTATTATTCATATTGATCCCACTACTGCTACTCATACTTAATTAATTAATTCCATTTAGAAATTTGATTAGCCCCAAAATAACCAAGCAAAGCAATACATACATGCTATACTTATCATGCAAGAAACTGGAACCCTGGTTAAGTTCAGTTTGGGTAACCATTTAAATGAGTTCTTTTAAAAAAATAGTTTAAATATAAAGATTTTTATTAATAATAGCTTATAAATAAATTATTTTATATTTGGATCTTTAGTTATAGAAATAATTATTTTAAAATTGTAGTATTTGAATAAATAACTCAAAAAAATAATTTTTTTTACACAAGAAAATGAATATTAAAATAATGATGATAATAAATACCTTCGAATATTGAATGCTAATTTTACATAACCTAATCACTCAGATTACAATCGATTAGGCAATGCCAAATAAATTATTGCGTAGTTAATATTTTGTTGTGTATTATATGGTAGGTAAAAATAGAAAATAAATATAAAATGTGTATCATGTATGTTTTGTTGTTTTTTATTTTTTTTACTTCTACTCGAACTCCCTCCTCCTTTATTAGAGTCAAGAACTTCTTGTAACAACTATTAAAAAAAAATAGCAAGCTATATAAAGATAAAACCACATGTGAACAAAAATAGAATTGAAACTGAGATTTCATACGACACGCAATGTTAAATACAAATTTAATAATAAAAATAGAGTGGTAGAATGAAAAAAAAAATACCTAGAAGGGACATATGCAGCATGTGTTTCAGATGGAACATTGTGTGAAAATGGTGGTGAAAGGTTAGTACTTCCAATAAATGAAACATTGCGTGAAAATGATGGTGAAAGACTAGTACTTCTAGAAGATGAAATAATGGTGAAGGACCAATAGTTCTAAATGAAAGCATTACCATGATCTCTTTTATTTTGAAGTCAAATTTTTTTTTTTATAAAAGTGATAAAACAACTTTTGAAAATGAGAGAAGTCATATTTTTCTACTTCTTTAAAAGCTCTTAATTAATTTTTTGAGAAAAATTCCAAACGGACTCTTAATCTATAAACCGGGTAAATTTATATTAAAAGTCTAATATATGATTTATATTAATTTTGAAATTTATGAGACAGTTTTTTTTTTTGTCACACACTAATACATGAATTTTATTATTAAAAATTTGATTAGTTAACTGAATTCTACTAAATTTTCATACAAAAGGTAAGTTTGAGAGACAAGTTTGATGATGCATTATTAATCTTTCTACTTTCTAGAGTTAAATTTATGAAAATAAAAGAAAAGAATGAAAGTGAAGTTGATTTTAAAAATGGAAGAAGTGCATTGTGACTATGAAAAGCCAAGGAAACATGGTTATGAAATATGGCATCTCATTGATCAGAAATGTAGGGGTTCTGTTCCACTTTGGGTAGACACACATTCCTTTGAGAAAATTGGTCCCAAAATGAAAATAAATTGGCAAAAGAGTGGATGAAGATAGAAGCATGTCAAATGAGATTCATGATTGATTATTCTCTTTTCTTCCCATTTTCAATCTATGTTTTTTTTTTTTCTCTTTTCTTTTTTTTTTATTTTAATTTTATTTTCTCTTTTATTTTTCTAATTTTTACTTTTTTTTACTCGATATCCACGTGTTTCATCATGATTGGCCAAATGGTGTAGACCAAATTATTCAATAGACCCACGTGCATGGACCGCATCTCACGCGCGACATTATTGGTTATTTTATTTGGCTACGCAAAGCTATGTTCTTTATTTTTGAAACTTAAAATTTGTTTTTTCCTTCATTTCAAAGAACTATTTATTTGAACAAATTCATGTATTTAAAAGATATAATGTATTTGAGCGGAAAAAAAAATCTTAAGGTGTAAAACTTGATCGATGTAATGTCATATGTTATTTGGTTTAGGTTCATTATAATCAAGCATATATATATATAGACAAATTTGGACAATGACAATCTAACAATAATAATGTAATTGGTGGTAACATATGAATTTTGGAATAGAGACATAGACATTCGATAAAAGAAATGTTTGGTGAATCTAAATAAAGAGAAATGATTCTGAGACATATTGTCTGTTAATTAATCAGGACAAACCAAGAAGAGGAATGAAGTCAATGAACTACTCATGCATCTTTTTATGTCGTATAATTTCTCTTTCATATAAATTAGAAATATAACATTTTAGTACTTCATGATTTATTATATGGTGTAGCAAAAATATTGATATTTTTAAAATTTTGTGGATTAAAATGAAATGCCTTTGGAATTTACTAATTTAGAAGACCAAATTAAACTTTTACTGAATTGGTAATGGATTGTGTTCCTAATAATTGATCACGAATGAGAGAATATTGGAAAGTAGGAGAAATTCTTAGTATTACATCGACCAAAGTTCTAAAGTGTTTTCTGGTGTACACTAAAATCGTATCTAAAATTCTAATTGCATTAAAAAAGTTTTTGAAATTGGCCAACGTGATGCAAGATAATTCTTAATCCGTTTTCTGTTAATGAAATGCTTACGTGGCATAATAACATAAAACTACATGTCAAAATATAATTTGACCACATATAATAAAGTGATGATGTATTAATTAATAACACTAGACTAATTTCAGAAATCATTTTAAAACTTTGGTAATATTAGTTACATGATGACTTACAATATATGTGATGAAAATTAAAAAGGCTTTTGTATATATACTTTTGAATCATTTGAGTACCTAATCTAATATATACGCATTTTTTACTTCAGAACGAACATTTAATTACTGTATCTATACTTTTGAGGTAGATAAGTTGGTGAGTGAGTTCACACATAAAAAACCTTAGCTTATCATAGTAATTATTATTATTATTATTATTATTTTGCACTAGGGTATCCATCAGCCTGAAAGCCCAATGACTAATCCCTCGGGTACTGCAAAAGCAAAGTGGGCGACCCTCCCAAACAAGTAAGCTTCATTCCCATCTTCCAGTGAGTATCGAACCCGGAAATGATGGTTAAGGGACACAGACTCTCATTCATCTGTGCCAACTTGCGTTGGTAGCTTATCATAGTAATTATTAAAGAAATATAATCGTAGGAAGGGCTTTCAACTATCAAAGTGGAAAGGCGAATAAAAATATAGTTCATATACAATCAATTACTCAAAAGTGGGGACTAAGGGTACTGATTTAATCCTACAACCAACCATGTTGGCACAAATTCACTTATATTGAAATCAATTCTATAAAGATTTAATCCTACAACCAACCATGTTGGCACAAATTCACTTATATTGAAATCAATTCTATAAAATCAAGTTTATTCAAACTCCAATTTGACAAGCGACAATCCAGACACACATAATCACATGCCAACATTTTCCTTTCAAAAATAGATACAATGTTATAATCACATTAACTAATTTAATTAATAACATAAGTATGAAAGTTCAAGGTGAGATTTTATCATTTGCATTTGCTACCTTAATTATCAGCTATCATACTCTATCTTCAACAACTTTTTTCTTTTCCAGTGATTGGCAATAACCGGCGTCCCAGTTTATGGTTGCTAAAGTAACAGTTACAGTGTGAAACCATGCATGCATGCATGCATGCATATTGTTGAGGAATTTCAAGTTTTGTGATTCTTTCATCTGAGCACTTCAAAATGCATTTTTGTAATTACAGAATGTTAGAATGAATTCATGATGCTGACAAACAACGACCAAGATCTGATCTGAGCTTCTAGATGTTTCTAGAGCCTAACTTGCTCCTATCTGGGCACGCTATAGAACCGCGATACATTTATGATCCAAGGTTGAAGGATAATACACTTGCACGCATTTCGACAAGGCGATCACAAGAATGTTACCGGATTGGATCAAAAGCCGAAGTGAGATAACAGGCTAGAATTTCGCAAGACGACGGCTGTGTTCACAAGAAGCTAGTTCCAAGAGCCAGATCACTTAGATTTGAGAGGATTTGTGATCTAGTTGTTCCAACCTGGTGTGCGATTTCAAGTTGTTCCTCCAACGGAAGCATTTCATAACTGCGACGAAGAAAACCAAGTATATTATTTTACATTTCAAAACTAGGAACCAGCATATTAATTGATGAAATGGTGAAATTAATTGACTCAATTTCTCAATAGCATACGCATACAATAATGTTTGGATGAAGATGGAACTTACTGGCATAGAAGCTCACAGTCCACTATACTGTCGGGGCCAGGCCGATGGGCCTTTCCATTTGATTGGAACTGCCTGAAAGCTCTCGGATTCAGGCCAGCAAGATGGGGTACAGCATCAACAAGCTTTCTCTGTAATGATTGAAGTCTTCGAAATGTAAGTTCATCGAGAGGCGCAATGCAACCTATACTGCCATCCAAGGTACCAAACAATAAGGCAAATCGATTGGTTTTATCGGAGCCAGAACCACTTCGATCAGAAGTGGATAGCATCTGCAACCTCAAGAACTTAGTCACATGGGCACCGACATGAAATTCGGCTCTTGAAAGAAGCTTCTGTCCTTTCCAACTCTCGGACATCTTCGGTGCATAGTAAAAGACCTGCTCGCAAACATCACAAAGGTTATATGCATTAATGAAAAGGCCACCAAAATTTGCAAGAAAAATGAAACAGATGTCACATAACCTTCAGAGCAAGAAGCAGCATGGTTCTTATTTTTGGAATAAGGAATGTATTAAGAGAAAGAAGAAAGAAAAATATGTATGGAGCATAAGAAATTGTGCTGAAAATTCATTAGACATAATTATACACAACAATCAAGCCTTTTTCCAATAGATGGAGTTGGCTTTATGGATGAAACATCAGAGAAATAAAAAATAAAAATCTATGACATGAATGTAACTTGCCAGAACTTCATGCCTTTCCCAAGTTACATTATGAAAAAAAAAAAAAAAGACATAAATGCACATAAAAACAAATAAAACAAAACACAGAAGCATATAGCCTTGAGACCAACCTGGATGTTCTTTTGATCATCTGAAACCATGAGACTCAGAGTACTCCCATCAATCAGAAACTCCGTCGCAAAGCAATCAAGATTACCGAAATCTTTGGCTAATAAGCTAAGTTGAGCACCCTGCTCTTTCCAACTAAGGAAGTATATACTTTTATGGATGTCACCAATGAGGATGAAGTTTTTTACCTGGGAAAATGTTAACAGATATTATCTAAAAGAGGTAAGAAGAAATTAATTCAAGAACATCCATTTATCTCATTCTCATTTTCATTTTTTCTTTTCACTTGACCGGCACTTGTTCAATATATTTAAGGTAAGCATTCAAAGCGTATTTCTCTCAGAAAATTACAGGGAACAGATAATTTCAAAATTCTTTTAACCCCCCAAAAACCCAAAAAAATGGGACAAGCTTGGTTGCTATTGTTTCATAAAAGATTTAAGGAAATCTCCCTTACTATATTTAAGCTCACAACATGTAATGGTGGTGCATCAAAAAATGCAATCCCATTCAACTCAGTGCCAGTCCACTTGTGCAAAATAATTTTTGGACCAGATGCTATCAACAGATGGCCCTGAAGAGAGGCCAAGGCAGATATAGCTCCTTTTAATTCCTTTGAGTACACCTCTGAAACCTGTGAACATGAACATTTAATAACTGTCCAAAAAAAGGCATCACTCAAGGTTTAGCCAAGTGACAAAAAATTCAGCCAAATTTTGAGAAAGCAACCCCGAAGATACCAGAGTTTGAGGATTATCGGTATTTTTTCCTAAAGAGAACAGCAGGATACGTCCTCTAGCAGCCACGTCTTCTCCTTGCACATAAGCAGTGCCAACAGCCAAAAGTGTTTCATTTTCTTTGGAGGATGTATTCTATGAAAAAAGAAAAATCACAAAATGGAATTAGTGAGGCCAAGCAGCTAAAAACATGATCTATTCTATTATCATATTCAGCACTCGGAAAATACAATTACCAGCAGTGTAACCATTCTCACAGTAAGGGCATTTTCAGAAGTTTGCATAGGAATTGTTGCCTTTGTTTGCCAAGGGCCACCAGACTTATCTGGCTCCATAATACGAACCTCAAATTCATCAACAGAATAAAAACGGTTTTGTTCATCAGGATTTAGATTCTGGCTCTCACTCTGATGGTTGGAATCTTGTTCAACTAGAGAAACAACTTGATTAAGTGGTTTAGGAACCTGGTTTTATATCAATAAACAGTTTTGATTACTTTCTGAAAAAATTAGCAAATTGATTAATATTTTATAATATATGAACTGAACAAGCTACAACGCAACTTACTAAACAGGACACAATCTAGTGAAAATGAACCTGAGCAGGACTAGTTAATATGGTCTGAATGTCTGATTCTTAACACAAATGTTGGAAATAACAATAAATATACTGTGGTTTTTTTTTCTTTTAATGCATCAATCATAAAAAATTTCAACCACAAGGAATACTCATAATCATATTTAAGGTGTAATAAATAAAGAAAAGAATACATCTATCTTACTGGAACTGAGACAATAAGTGGATATAGATTCTTCTCCGCAAAGTATGTTACTTGATGTGGGGTGGCCTTCAGTGGAATCTAAGGATGACAACAGATTAGAAAGTTCAAGAAATAAGGGATTGTATACATATGAGAGAGAGAGAGAGAGAGAGAGAGAGAGAGAGAGAGGTACTCACTTTCTGCACAGGCCAGTAGCAGTCATAGTTTGATCCAGAAGGCAACTGGCATATCTTCAAAACACCCTACAAGACACAGACGAAGAGAGGGTAACAGAATAAAAAATCAGCAATAATCGTAAATCTAGTTTGTCATATTATCCATGAAAATATTAATGCTATGCTATACCTGTGATGTAACATATATGAGCCCATGGTTGCAGTTCACATTGTGAAGAACCGTAAAAGCAACAATAGATCCATCACATAGCTGACACAGAAGAATAGTTAGGTAATTTGTCAAATTTCTTCTATGTAAAAAATATCTACAACAAAAATAGTTAATCTTTTTCTTTTTACATTATAACCAAGCCAGAAAAATACAGTCATGTGTCATCATGGTGATGACTCAAGCACAGCAAGCAGCCCTATCAACAGCATATTGCAATTTGTATTACAATGGCATTTACAATTGACACAATGCCTAATCCTGAGCCTATTACACAAACAGGATAGGTGCTCAAATATGACAGGAATACCAGTGAACAAGAAGAACCGCCTACAGTATAGGTGACAAATAACTTCTAAGACAATACAGGATGCACAGTCCATTGGGCACAAGATTTGGGTTTATGTATAACATTTTAATTTTTAATAAAGGAATAAGATAGCTTTCTGCAAAGGACTAATTGCAAGTTCATTAAACACACCACCAACAATGAAGGAAGGTGGTAATACTTTTAAAATGCCAATGTTCATGGGCCATGCAAGAACATGGGAAAACAGCCATATACGACAATCAAATTGAATTTCTTACCTGTGGATGAACACGTAATCGCTCTCTCAACATCATAACCCAAGCCGGTCTAGACCCTGATAAAAAGAATCCTTGATAACCACCAATATTCTTGAAAACGGTAATTTGCTGACAAGGGGATACATTTAATGTCTCCTCCCTGGCATATGCATCCATGGGAACCCGAACAAATCTCAAATTTCTAAGCCTGGAAACATTAGTACTGTTAAGACCAGCTGGTCCTCCTGCAGATACTGAATCCTCAAGTTTGGAATTACCATCTAGACTTTCATAAAGATAGGCATGATAACAAAGAATTGTTCCATCACTCAAAATCCCAAAAAGAAATGGACGGCTGTGCTGTCCTGACCATCTGTGCATGGCTAACTCAACAACTTTCATATCCGGAACATTTTCCTTCCTGCCTTGACCACTCATGCCATTGGAACCTCTGTCCAGTATTTCAAAATCTTTTGGCACCTCTTTCATCAGAGCATCAATAAGGTGACTCTTTCCAGACATAAAGTTTTCCACAGAAAAAACACAACTAAAATTGGGCACATCAAATATTTCAAGGCTACCATTTTCATAACACACAACACAATAAATATCTCCATGGTCCTGAGCTGCACCATCTGCACCATCAATAGCCTCACCAACACCAGTAGAAAGCCATGCATCAGTACTTGTCTTCCTTAGCCATGGCTCAGGCCCTTTATCATGATACAGTGTGCAAGAAGAAACTGATCCTTTTGAGCTTTCAAGTGAAGCCGGAGTAGTAACAGAAATGGTGCAGGTACTAGGATCTGTTAATTGAAATTTATAGGAGGAAAGGCATCAAAACTAAGGGTGAAAGAAATGGAAGGAAAAAAGAAATGTTTCTGAGCAACACCTATGAGTCTACAGAACAATGAAACGGGTAACAAAAGTGTGTGAGCAACAAAAAGATATGATTAAGAACAAATTGAACATGAAGATATGCGAAACCAAACTACTAATGGTGGAGGAAAAAAAAACTAACAAAGGCTTACCTCCAATTAAAAGTCGAATACTTCCATCGCTCATTCTGATCAATGCGTATGGATCAGCAATAGAAACAGAAACCGCCATCACATTCTCAGATCCAGAATTAGATTCAGAGTTAGAAGATCCAAAAAATTTTTCGTGGGTCATAAAAGACCCGTCAAGAATTCGAGCACCATGCTCAAAAACTTGGATAACTCGACGCCTACAAACAAATCCAGGATTAGTGATATCCTTGTAATTTTAGTCTACATTCAGCATATATACAGATGAAGATGAAATACACATTCTGTTTCTGCATCTACTGGTGAGTGCTGATAGGCATGCTAATGTAAGAATGCAATGACAAAAAATTAATAAAATTTCAAACAAATGGTAAACATTGATAAACTGAAAGTAATAAGCAATTATAGATACTAGTCATCTTCAAAATAAGTTCCTTTCTTATAGAAACTTGAATAATTAACAAATAAATTGATTATAGCAAAAACAAATTGCAGAAAAAGACCCACCTTCCAAATAAATTTCCTGCAGCAAGTGTTTTACCACGAATATAATACTCGACACTTTCAGTAACCTCACTAAGAAGATCAGCTGTTTCTAGTACCTGATGACAGCAGGAAAAAAATGTCACTTTAAGGAACCAAAAATGTATTGCTGTTATTTGTTCATGTTTGCAAGAAATCCAATGAAGTTCTAGAGCACCGATTTCTATCAAGCAGAATGTTTAACTGGAAAGAGAGAGAATAAACCACAATAAAAGATGTCGCTTAAAAAATAATAAGCTATGAACACACCCATTTTGCTACTATGCATGTGTTGATTAAGCTTATTTTGGTTCAAAACAACGGTTTTTTTTTTTTTTTTTTTTTTTGACAGAGGTTCAAAACAACTTGAAATAAAAAAAAAAAAAAACATAGACTATCATCCCAAAAACTATATCTCCATTAAACTTAAGCTGTTAAAGTTTAAACCATGACAGCAAGTAAATAGTGTTTCCAAGAAAAGAATGACAAACTAGGTTTGCATCCTCAAGAGTCTTGTTCATGAAGCCATGCACCATTCTTAAACTTTTAAAAGCAATCCTAACACGTTTTTACACTAAGCCCTAACCCCTCAGTTGTCCTGCAGAGTACACATGATTATGAAATTGATAGCCGAGAGAGAGAGAGGAATCATGTTACAAATCATAGGTTATCCTACCAAAACATAAAACACTTATTAAGAAGATTACCATAGTACGAGCCTCCAAACTTATAATCAGGTATGCATGATATTCATCGTCATCATTAGCCATCTTAGAGGAATCAGCACTATGAGACCGTGAGCTCTTATGATAAACAGTCCAAATTCCTTTGCAACCAGGAAGTTCAACCTGAAATGATACAAGAAGCGAAAATACGGGTTCATTTCATATCACTTCACTCCTTTTGAAACTTTGATTAGAGAATCTTTAGATATCGGTCATTCAGCAAACTGAAAAACTAGGTGGGCTGCACATGGGTTTACTGATAAATTTTGAAGTTATGTCACAGGCACAGGCAGCAAGATTTGAGGTACTTCATGTAAACAAATGAAAAATAAAAACACAACCAGCTGATATAATATAAAAAATAGACAAACCTCAGTTATCACTTCTGGGCGAATTGATTGCCGAAGAACACAGATAGAACCATTCTTTCCATGACCAGAACAGCACACCTGGGTAAATAAAGATATGCAAAACAAAATTATTGAATCGTAAACAGTGCTAATATTAGACAAGATGACTGTAAATGACCCTTCTGGTAGAGAGACAAATAAAATATAAAAAAAATGAAAAAGTATGGGTCATTTATGCTAGGTTTTCGAAGAGGGAGTATCCTATTTTTCAGGGATTAAACATGTATCTATGCCAAATATACATAATCACTATCAATTGCTACAATGGCCTCCTTCACTCCCTCTTCTCCCACACCTTTCCTTTTTGCCCAATCTTAGCAAGTAATTAGTGCTTGGATTAAGTGCGTAAAGTAATAACCCATGAAATCATACAAAGTGACCAGTCATGGAAAAAGACTGACCAATTCATAGTTACTCTGTTTGGCAATCCCTGTAGCATTTGCATCAGCATTTATCCTCAAACCATATGAGAAATCTTTTAGAGGACCAACGTTAATCAATGAATCCCTAACTGCAAATGAGAATGTTTTCTGCAGCCAAAATATAACTAGTTCAGTAAGTGCAATACACCAAAGAATTCTAATGAGAAAAAAAATGAAAAAGACATTAATGGCTACTCCATATCCTGTTGTCACCTTACTCTATGTACAAAAGCAAAATGAGACACTACCTGTGCTGATTCTGTTCTATTTGGTGCAGATCCATACAATGAAAGCTCCTCGCCACTAACCAAATCTTGCAAAGCATCAGAAGGTGACCTTCGCAATCTCTTTGATGAAGGAGCATCTACTTCAATATCACCAACCTACCAATGTTGAGGAGAATTTTACAGATAATGATAATAATAACACCAGTAACAGAAACTACAACAGCGAGTTTTGCTTGAAAAATGCATTGAAGATTTTTTTTTTTTTTGTTCCCGCGGAGCCGGAGGGGGGGGGGTTCCTAGTTTAAACAGAAATCTCTTGAAAAAATTGACAATCAGCATCGAAAGAAAGTAGCAGAGAAGTTCCAGATATTAAATGTGCACCTCCTCTTTTAGATTATTAGACGATGACATTGAAACACCAGATCCACAAGAAAATTGCACCAGCATACTGTCTCCCAATCGACTCGCGAGAAAAAACAGAGAATTTCCAATTGTCGTTATACCCTTAAAGATATTCAAAAAGTTAAACTCAATCTAACCGATAAGTATAGAATCAAATTTGCAACAGCAATAGCACGAAATGCAAGGTTTTCCAAACTTACAGATGACAAAACTGAAGCTTTTGACTTGGAAAGATCAAGTCTCTGCACGACCCTGGAATTGAATTTGTTGGTTTAAGTATACATGGTTCAATCATAATTGTGTTCTGTGATCAGTCAGACAGTCATTTTAAGTACAATGCAAGCTAAGGCAATTGCAGCAAATAACAACATTAACTCTCTCTTTCTCTATCCATTATGTCAAATCCAGAAATCTTAAAATTGATTATCCTCTACCTTGTGACATGGGCCTATCAGGGGGAGGAGGGAAAAAAGAACATTGAAAGATTTGATTTTTTTTTCGGGGTGGGATAAAAGTGAAAGGTTTGAAATGTTGACAATAGTTATTTGGAATACTACTAGCAAGAAAATTCACCTTTCCCAAATAATTATGTTTCCCTATATGGAGCATAATCCTAATATAAATTCTCCAGCTGCCAAACAACTAAACGAAAATATCACCCACAACATCAAGAACATGAATGAATGAGATGGAAAAAGAATGACAAACCTTCCATCATAAACAAGCACAAGCAATAGCAGTTCGCCAGTTTTTGTTGACAGCAAGGCCACATCATTTGACAGCCAAGTTGCATTGGCAGCATCAAGCTCCACATTGAAAGTTGATCTTGGCATCTCCTGACTGAAATAGAATTAAAACCTCTCAGTGCTGAAGATATGATGATGGATAGATAGCCATAAACTTTTAACGGCAATTAAAAGACAAAGGAAAAAAATCTCCACCTGCTATCAAGTGAAACAGCATAGCTATTCAAGGCCAATGCACATGAAGCTGACTGCAAAAATGACCTATATAATTATATTATTGCAAATATTGTTTAAAATGGAGGATTGAAAATTCAGTTAACATATCTTTCTAATTGACAGAAGTTGAGAAGCAATTGTATGATTATGTTAAAGCAATACACTTACCTGACTATGATAATGAATAGTGTTAGCTCCAATTACAAGAACACCACCTATTGGTGAGGGCACTGCTAGAAGCTTGTAGGCATCATGGGGGAGATTCTGACATGTGAAAACACAATTTGAAGAAAATAATTATATCTTTAAAAAAGGAGGAAAATTCAGCAGAAACAAACAGATGCTGGACTCTGGAATCTCCAAGCAAAATATCATTCAAAAATATATAAAACAGAAGGATTTCACTGTGCTTAACAACTTACAAAAGAAATATCACACTCAAGGAGTAAGTTGTGGAGAAAAAAGATGGCATAATTCAATATACTGAATACAGTATACACTATAGACTACTCTTGTGTCATTCCATTTGTCTACCATTCAATAGTAAGCAAAACCAATGACTAGCAGAATAAAAATAGATAAGACTAAATATATATAAATGAGTAGTAGTCACAAATGGCCAGGTTAAGTAAACCAGCCATACCTCAAAACACTTCAACTTAAGATATTCAAGGATGGGACAGAAATTCTATTAAATTCT
Organism: Arachis ipaensis; assembly: GCF_059453495.1. Taxonomy (NCBI): domain Eukaryota; kingdom Viridiplantae; phylum Streptophyta; class Magnoliopsida; order Fabales; family Fabaceae; genus Arachis; species Arachis ipaensis. The sequence continues at coordinate 156,293,243 of NC_142440.1, read as the reverse complement.
TCGATATTTCTAGAGTCACAATCTAGCAAAATGGTAAAATGTTGAAGCGCCATCAAGGCATCTATATTGCACTTACAACAGCTGACCAAATGAGTGGATGCTGCTTCAAAGTTGTGCTAATACTAAGTGCAGATATCATGCATGTATGGTGCTTCCACGAGAGACGCCCAGCCCAAGTAAGCTCGCATTCATGCAGGATGACCATAACAGGTTCAATATATCCTATACACAAAGTTAAATAAATTTCAGATGAGTAACGGTTTGAGAAACACTTCCACAGTTTTTTTAGCAACACTTTTTAAAACACTTAAAAGAAGTACATATATAATTACATATCCAAATAGAAAATGACTTTATAACCTACTTTTCAAAAAAAAATTTATCAAATAAACACTTAAGTAAACTATTTGTACAAAGGTCCCCTCAAGCAAACCAAAAATTACTAGGTACATTGACATGCTTAAAGCCCCACCAAACAGAGACAGAGATATAGAATAATAGAAAAAGGAGAATGATATTTGTACACCTTGATATGTGTTTTACTTTTGTACACCAAATCTATCACCATTAATTTGGATTTGATCCCCGACACACTTTTTCTTCTTCTATCTTCTCCATTCTTGGATTTAATACATGTATAAATTGAACACCAATTTAGGTATGCAAGTGTGCAACGGACAGAATCTATGACATTCTGATTATGCCTATAAATTTTAATCAGTCAACTCATATTTTTCTTGAAAACAACATTACAACTAAAACCTAGGTGAGAATGGTAATCTATCTGTATAAGAAGCACTAAGATTTTTTGAAATGCTAGAAAACACAAATAAATGATACTCTTACACTAACCATGAACAAATGTAAAATCTTTTACATGCCTCATATCCAAGTCCCGTAGATTTATCATATAAGATGACTCGATACGAGCAGCAACTGCACCTCCAGAACCCAAGGTATCATCGTCTCCAACTAAACCAGAACCAGCCTGACAGCAATAAAACACCAATTAAGAAAATTAAAAGTCCACCAAATTATACTTAACATCGAAAATTTCCCATGAGAAAATACACTTAATAAATGGTATATATTCAAAGTGCATTCTATCAGACTTGGGATATTAGTTGAATTACATAATGCAATAAAATTATTACACATGAATGTAGGTGGATTCTGTGTTACTTTAGCAACAGATATATATGTAAAGAGAACTCCCATGTCATCCATGTAAAGAGATTGGCCAGCTTAGGCCACATGTTTAATTGTTTTTCTAATTAATGTTCTTTGTGCTATCTTTTGGAGGATTCTCGTTTTTTTTTTTCTTTTTCTAAACACAAATTTTTTTTTTTTTAAAGATGAGCAGATAGTAAGGGAAATTCACAAGATACATTGATACTACAACGATTTTTTAAATTGAAAAGTATGAAGGATAATAGACCTGAGTAGCCTTTAGTATTATCATTTGCAAATCATAGACAAGAACCCCACCACACCTGCCTTGAGGATCAACCTTTACCAGGGGACCATTTGCAAACTGTTCTCTTCCTCTTTTCAAATGAAGCCATTCTGGACCCTCAAAACAATGCAAGGAACTAAAAACAAAGAAAAGATTATAGTTAAGCCTCATCCTTTAGGCTAGTAAAACAGACATGCATACAAAATATAGTAAAGAGTACCTGAGATCATAAGTGAATACAAGTTCTATAAAAGAACACTTTGCCATCAAATAACATTATTTTTAAGTTGTCACATAGACAGATAGACCCCAATAAAAGAAGGGACATCAGTGAGGGGACAAAGAGAAGGAGAAAGAGAATTGCAGAAATTTCTTGAAGAATCATAGATATTAGTAATAGTATAGTTCTCTGTAATCAGAAACACTTAAGCACACATATAACCAATGAGTAGTACAAAAGATTATGACCAGCCTCAACTTCATTCTCAATGGAAGCAACTACATTGGATGGATATCTTAGTTGTTCCTCATTGCCACCAAGGAACATTAATATTTTTTGCAACTAAAAGGTGGAATCCTAGCAAAACTAAATGTGTGCGAAGTCTCCATTTTGACTAGCTTAGTGGATAGAGAAATAATTTTTTAAAAAAAAGTTGGATAAAAATAAAAATACTCAAAATTGGACTCCACAATGTCTTAGAAGGACAACTTAGGGCTTTAGGGTTTAGGAGTCAGCTCTCCACAATATCTGGCAATTTAACTCTCCAACAGAAAATAAAGCTTGCCAGGATTACACTTTTCAGCTGAACATGTGCACGTTACAAGGATTTCTTTCATCTCCCAACCTCCCATTAAAGATCCTTCTAGTTTTCAGTCTATATAAGTGCAAAGCCGTTTTCCCAAAAAAAAAAATACATTACTAACAAATAATTAACAGACCAAAAGATAGAAGCAACCACTCACCTTGTACGAAGTCCATGAATAGAATCATCATACTCTAGAACTGAAATCTTTGCATCTTTAAAAGTTAAGATGATTGAATCCCTCCTTCTAGAACCATCACCAGCTCCAATGCTCAACACACCCATGGCTTCAACATTACCATGTAACCTGAATCACAAGTACAAGCCCAAACACCAAATCATCAGTAAATTCAACAGATTAAAGGCATATCCCCTTGTCAATAAGGTAATATCAAATAGAGACTAGCCAACCACAATATGCTGATTACTTTGGGGGGAAAATGCCAAGTATAACACTCTAAATTCACGGCTCATGTCATTTTAGCAATCAATTCAACATATAAGAGGCTAAAAAATAATGAAGTCAATAAAAGAATATAGTTAAGTAAAAAGCCACAATGTAGCCATATAATGTTAAATAAGAGAAAATCAATTTTTCCATTAACTCATTATAAATCCAAGCACTACTGCTTACTTAACATACCTCAGTCCGCAGTATACTCATTAGTTTCAATAGTCAAAAAGTAAAAGAAAAAAGAAAAAATAAAACCATAACTTCGTTCTGAACTTCAAATTCTAAATCCCAGCACCAACAAGACAGCTCGACTCAGCTAGGCCAGTAAAACCAACAGCTGAAATAAGCTGAAACTAATCAAACTCATATATTAGCATCACTTGTGTACACCTACAACTATTACCAACTAGTGACTAAACTTCCATAGCTGAAACCACATTGTACCAGTAACTTTGTGTTTGGGGGATTCAAAAATCAAAACTTTACTTCCAATTTCACATTCTAAATTCCATCTAATCCATATAATCAACCGAGTCAAGCTAAACAAAGAGTACATTTTGCTGAATTTCAATTCTAAATTCCCGGCACAACCAAATTTAAAAGAAGCAGAAAAACCTGTAATGGCAAACAAGCTCGAGTGAGGCCCCGGTGACGCCGTCGAAAACGCCGCCACGGCTGGACTCAGCTGCAGCCGGAGGACCCTTAGCAGATTCCTCGTGGACCCTGACGGCATAGACTTCGAGGACATTGGCAGAAGTGAGGATAAGGTTGGGAATGGGGCCGAGGTCGCGGCGGGTGGCGGGGTTGGGCCAGTCTGAGTCAGGGTCCAGGTCGTCGGCGGGAAGAGGAGGGACGCGTGGAACGTAGTCGGCGCGTGAGTGAGTGAGGAAACCGGAGGCACAGTTATCGATGCCGGTTGGGCAGTGCATCATCTTGTAGGCCGCGAAGCTCATTTTGTTTAGCTCAAAGATTAAATCTTTGGAATGTGAAAATTTCAAATGTAAGTTGGTAAGTACAGTTTGTTCTTCTCAATTCTCGGTTTTCAGCTCAGGGAAGAAGAATTGAAGAAATGAGCTTAAACCCTGAAGAAATTAGGGTTTCTGCGTTTTTTTGTTTGGCGGGAGTGTTATGAATATGAAGACTCACATCAACACACACAACCATCGTCACTCAGAACCTGTGTTGTGAAGTGTAAACCACACCGGCATCACATTTCTTTGCCATTTTTTATTTTATTTTATTTACATACTTTTTTTGAAATTTTTTTTATATATTGGATTATGACTTATGAGTGGTGAATTCTTTAAAGATGATCTACACTATGTGGTATATGTTGTTGTATAATTTTACAAAATGTCAATAATGTTTTGTGCTTGTTTGGGCGGCATTAAATATAAAAAAAAATATTTTTTATTTTTTAGTGTATTTACAAATTTTTAATAGTAAAAGTAAAAGTACTAGAAAAATAAAAAAAAAAAATATTTTTTTGAGAAGTTACAATTTATATTTTTTTTAAAAGATTTTTTTTAAAAAAAAAAAGATGTTTTTCACATAATAAATGAATAAAAAAATACTTTTATCTTATTTTATCCAAACATATAATTGATAGATAAAAAAATCTTTTTACATGAGATATCTAAACATAAAATCATTTTTAGTTTTATAAAAGATCTTTTACGAAAATGACACCCAAACAAGCCCTTTATCTTTTCATAATTAAAATATTTTTTTTTTTACAAAATAGCAATGTAAAATATTAAAATAATCAAATATTCTCGTATTTCACACTAAAAATATTCATATATAAAAAATTTTAGCCACTCTTTTATATACGTGAAACAATAATTTGAAAATACTTAATAAATACATTGAAAACTAAATTTTGCATTTTTTTCTATAAAAGCTTTGGCTCCAATTCTAAAGAGGTTTTAATAGAAATCTCTTTAATTCAATTATTTAAGTTAAGTTTTAACTCACAACTTAAAATGATAAATTGTTTAATCGAATTAAATTTGTCTTATCAATAGATAATTTATTGTTGAGTAAAGTATCGTTTTTGTCTCCAACGTTTGGGGTAAATCCTATTTGTATCCCTAACGTTTAAATCGTTCTATTTGTATCCCTAACGTTTGTAAAAGTGATTCAATGTTATCCTGTCATCAATTACACATCATGAGCGCTTTAGTTTGAGTTTTAAAAATCTCTTCTTGAAGTTAGAATACAAATGTCTGTGTAGAATTGATCATCTACTCCGAAAAATAGCTCATCAAATGTTGAAACTAATTCTTACAACACTTACATAATTCACTTTTCTAGGGACATAATTGAATCTAAACACAAATAGTGGGTATAATATTAAAATTGAACACATCCAAGTGAGAATAATTGAAAAATATAATCTGATTTGTTAGTATAATTGATAGTAGGATAATATTGAATCACTTTTATAAACGTTAAGGATATAACTCCAAACGTTGGGACAAAAACGATATTTTACTCTTTATTATTTGATATCTTAAGGAGGTTGAAAGTTTGAATCTACCTTAGAAATGGAAAACATCCTATAACCAATTATTTGCCTTTAAGTGGATGATTAAGGCAATGGATTATTCAACTTGAGAATTGCCAATACAATTTGAAAAAGGAACTACTTACTTAGGATAAAAAAGATTAAAACATCAAAAATATCAGCTGACCAACATATTTTCATTTGTTTTTACTGTGTTTGAGCTAACATTAACCAACTTCCAATTTTTTTTCCATTAAAAATATTGATTCTCTAACATTCACCATTTAATTAAGTTAAAACCATTACCACTAACCAGTCATGTGAACTCATCCGTGCATCTTTAAGGATAATCTCATTCAAAGCTTTGAGTGGAAAGAGAGAAATGGATAGAATACTCTCATAGTCCCATGTCATTTTGTCTTAGCATCAACTTTGGTTTTCTGTTGAAATTCCATAACCACTATCTCCTATTAGGCTATTACTCTTGCCAAAATCATATAATCTTGGAACTGTAAACAAAATGATGAAAAAGTTGCAAATTATAATCCAGATGGTTTAGTCCAAAATAACACATCCACATTACAACCAACATGATTTTAACTTCATAACATACTTTCAGCAATTCTTCTACCATTTCTCTGCCTTGTCAAGTAAACTTGAATTAAAAAACCTCATCAGCCAACAATTTTTTAATTTATTATTATCTCCATCAAAATAATGTCTGACGTTCCATTACATTATAATTTTATGATAATAATAAGAAGAGAGAACGAATGGCTTCAATGTAAGGAAAAAGGTATAAATAGAACTAAAATTCAAAAAGTTGTTACAACTTACAAGGAAACGTAAAGCAGTGAGACTAAGATTAAGCCATAAAAAGCTACTTAAAATTTTGACCTCCTCAAAACTTGAAACAAAAAAGAATGAGAAAAAGCATCATCTCCAATTAGTGTACAACAGTATTTGACATACATGTCAAGTACATCAATGCAGGAACTTGTAACAAGGGAGAGTACAGTCAATTTTCTCAAGGAACTTGCAATGCCAGGGATCAAAAGGTATCAATCTACTTTCAAGGAATTTCTCAAGCTTGCTTCTTAAAGCTCAAATCGACATCTTCATTAATCTGCAAGAAACGAAAAACCATCTAGTTTAATTCGATACTGAGGATCCCGCGGAGCCAAAACAACAGAACTTGAGGCTTACTTCTTTGGCAAGTTCTTTGGCTTTTTCATCATTGAAACCTAAAGTGGACAAGATCTGGCGACCTGCTGATCCTTCTTGGGCCCAAACTCCAAGAAGTAAATGAGTCACGGTTATTTCGCCTCCATCACCTACATTTTATGTCATAACTTTAGCAGTGACAAAAGAGATCATCAAAAAGTAAATAAGGTATAATGAGGGAAGCAAGATCAAGATCACCATTTAAAATCGTTTTCAGATGGGGCACAAGACAACTCAAAGTTTCTTTCCAAAATATATTTCATTTAAATTTCGTGCAAAGTCTAACTCATTTATTGAACAAATTTTGGCATGGAACTGATAGGCAGAAACCATAATACCTGACTTCAATTTCTCATCCACAGCCCAGTCAAGGGCTTTCTGAGCTGGTTCGGTCAATGGAGGATGCTCAGGGCTAAAGAAATACAGGTCAGATTTCCCAAGTAGCTCTACTGTTTCTTCCCGTACTTTGAAAAGAGAAACTCCATTGGCTCTCAAGAATTTTGCAGCTTTACTTGTTCCTAAAAGAATACAAAAAAAATTATGTAGCGCTTATGAGTAGAAGAAAGGCACACAGCTATAAATTTAGAAAATGGATTCATTCAACTTGAAATCAAGATGGAAGGGCATTGCTTTCTGATCAGAGCTAAGACAGCACACACTTCAGGATTGCTGTTTAAGACTGAAGTTGGAAATCAAATTTCATTTAGTATCCAATCCAATTTCTGACCTGACCTTCCCACGATCTACAACCATGAAACTTTACCATTGCATTTCTATTTATTCAAAGAATATCATATTGCTCTTGTTTCAAACACTGCAACAAAACTCTACATCATTCTAACATCCTCGCACTTGGTTCTTGCACAAAATAACCAATACCTTAAGACATAACTTCGATACAAGTAATTCCTAAAAAGGAAACATATGAAGCAAACGGTAATGCAATCGGATAAGTTCACTGCCAGTAGCATTAAGCAAGCTACAACTGAAATTTATAAGACACAATTATGCATTCAATCAATGGATACTGCACAAGTCCAGTGGATGAATCACAGCCTTCATGGCAAAACACAAATCAAGCATGGTATCGCTATATATTACTGAAATTTCAAAAGGCATCCAATTACAACAAACCTTCTACCAAAATCCCCATGAGAAGCGCTTCGGTTCCTGTGTTGGGATACTTCAGCTTCCTGGCTTCCAATTCTGCCATAGCAAAAGACTTTATAGACCTCGCAGACCACCTAAATCAATCCAAACCAAACAAAACAGGCCCTCAGAAAAACAATCTGAAAGTATATACAATAATGTGTATAAGCTCCTAAGTAGTGACACACTAACAAACTACTTCAGCTGAAGAAACTAGCTAAATTATGCAGCTGGCAACAACAAATTGATGATGATAACAGAAATAACAGAAAACCAAACGATTAAGCTAAATTGCAAGGAAACTCAAATCCATTGAATTAAAACTGGTGATAAAAGACAATAACAATGAACTCACTGTGGGATTTTGTCAATTGTATCCGCCTTGGGTTTCCTGCACACAAAAAAAAGGGGGAAAAAGTGATCAACTTTAAGCGAATTTGAGGAAAATTAAAGAAACCCAAATTGAGTTTGAGAAGAATTACGTGGTGGGAAGACTAAAGGACACCGTTGCAGTGGTGGCACGGGTGCTGCAACTCACCGAGGGGAATGGAGGGATTGGAGAGAGGCGATGAATGGTGATTCTGGTTCCGAAGAGAGATGTGAAGTGTAGATTATTGTTGTTGGTGGTGGGGTTTGAAACATTATTAGGAGAGATTGAAGGTATACAAGAAGAGGAAAGGGTGGGAATGGAAGCCATTGGAGAGAGAGAGAGAGAGAGAGAGATTATGTGAATTAGCGAAAAGGGGTTGGAAGATGAATTAAGAATAAGAAAAAGGAGGAGGCTTTGGATTTCATATCATGTTTAGAAATCTGAAATCAGGTTGGGGAAGACAGTTTTGAGATTGCAAGTTCGCCAAGTTGGCTTCCCTCTTCACTCTTCACTTCTAACACTTCTTAATATCCTTGGACCTTTTTTTTTTTAAATTAAATAAAGACTCGAATTCAAAATTTTTATATACAAATAAAAAGATTATTATTTATTATATTATTTAAAAAAAAATATATGGAATAAAAGGTTATCAACCAAAAATTAAACAAAATCACATTAATTTATATTAATAATTAATTAATTTTCAATTTTTTAAATTCAAAATTTAAAAAATTTAAAAGATTAAGTAAACCTAATTTAACTTGTATTTAAATTATAGTTTGTTGGCTTTAACTTTTTTACTTTACATTTTAGGATAAATCTTTTACTATTAAACACTCAAATTAATTTTTAAAAAATTTATATGATATGCTCTATTTTTTAAAAAGTTTTATTGTTTAAAAGTTTTTAATAATTATTTTTGTGAGGTCAATTGATTCTTTTGTTGTTTTAAAAGAAGATTAATTTATTTTATAATAATATGTTTATAATTTAATAATCTAATAATAAAATTGTTAAAAAATTATTTATTCATATACAAGTTAAAATTTAGTTGAAAATAAAATAATCAATATGGTGAAAGTAATTCTTTGAAATTTTCAATTCTTAAATTAGTTTTTCAGTATAATAGCTGTGGATAATTTATGAAAATAAAATATTTGGCTTTCAAAATTATAGAAATGCAACTTTTGCAGGCTTAGTTTGGTAAAGCTTTTATTTTTTAAAAGTAGCTTATAAAAGCTAACTTTTAAAAGATAGCTTTTTAAAAGATAGTTTTTTAAAAGTTGTAATATTTATGTTTGGTAAATCAAATTAAAAATTACTTTTAATAATCACAAGCAACAACAATTGCATTTGGTGAAATAACTTTTAAAATTTAAAAATACTATAATAGACTTAAATGCAAGCATTAAATTTAAAAATTAGTTAACATATATGAAGTTATATTAGATTTTTAAATTTTGAAAAGCACAAACCAACTTTAAAATGTTTTATCTTAGGTGCTTTCAAAAGTACCTCGATCTTTTAAAAGCTGCAAACACAAACACATGATTTTTTTTTATTTACCAAACACAAAATGAAGAGCTTGAGCTTTTAAAAAGCACAAGCACCTCTTCAAAAAATTTTACCAAACCAAGCCGCAGTTTGAATACGAAAATGCAACCGATTTACGTTGATGAAGCATTTGAAAAAAAAATCGTGGTAGGGGTCCAATGGTTTATACACTAGTTTCACTATATATATCAACCTAGAGTGAGTGGAATATATTTACATCTATCATTTGTATTGTCAACGAAATAAGACTATATTTTGTAGTACATTTTAAATTTATTCAAATTGTAAAAATGATATAATTTTAAACGATTTAGATAATATTAATTTAATTTATACTTTTCAATCTAATTTAATTTTATGCAAATGATTGATTTGTACAGTGCTAATTTAAATTTACTTTTCAAACTATTTTAATTTAATGTAATATAATTTGAATTAAATAGAATTATATTCTATTTTAAATTCTATTTTTTTAATTTAAGTAACTCATTCAAAATTTTAGTACATATATTCAAATAATATTTTAAATTTTGAGTAAAGTATCGTTTTTGTCCCCAACGTTTGGGATAAATCCTATTTGTGTCCCTAACGTTTAAATCGTACTATTTGTATCCTTAACGTTTGTAAAAGTGATTTAATGTTATCCTACCATCAATTACACATCATGAGCGCTTTAGTTTGAGTTTTAAAAATCTCTTCTTGATAGTAGGATAACATTGAATCACTTTTATAAACGTTAAGGATAGAAATAGGACGATTTAAACGTTAGGAACACAAATAGGACTTACCCCAAACGTTGGGGACAAAAACAATACTTTATTCTTAAATTTTTAATATGTATATTTATATATATTTATTTAAATAATATTCTCAAATTTTTATTAATAATAACATATTTTACTCCAAAATATTTAAAATTTAAATAAATATAATTTAAATTTTTAAAATTTTAAACCTTATTATTTGAATAATATATAATTCCATATATTTGCTAATAATTTTTTTTTGTGACTTAAGAATGATAAATTTAAAATAAAAAAAAAAAAAGCCTCAAGAGAAGTTGCAAGCCTACAATGTGTGTGTTTGGATTATAGTTTGCAAACGGGAGTTTGCATAGAATTGATTTTGGAAACTTGATTTTGATGAAAAGTAAGTTTGTGATTTATGTTTGGCAATCTTTGTGTCAAAATGGATTATAGTAAAATAAATGTTGTTTGGATTATACTACTTAAAATCACTTTTAGATAAAAAATTACTAAAAGAGACATCAATTAAAATAATTTTAAATATTATTCTATTATTTTACTTTAGATATTTAAATAAATCTTATTAATTCATTTTATAATAAAGTTAATATTTACTTATTAAATTAAAGTAACATATAAAAATTGACAAAATATATTTTAAAAGAGAAAAAAATTTATATAAACTATATCAAATAAAAAAATAAAATAAATTTCGTATAAGATATAAATACAATGCATAAAAGAGAAAAAAAAATAGAATTTATATGAACAAGAAATAATAAGAATACCATAAAAAAAATTAATAACATACCTGAGATATTAGAACACTAAAAAAATAATATAAAAAAAAAGTCAATGATAAAAATAAGTAAAAAATAAAAAAGAACAAAGTCAAATAAAAATAAAAAAGACACCTTACATATTAAACATAAAGAACGGTAAATAATAAAAAAAATTCATATGAACTAAAAAAAATAAGAAATAAAAATATAAAAGGGAGTACTATACATTTTATAATATTAAACAAAAAAAATATTTTATAATTTATTTTAGTGTCGTTAGTACTCTTTAATTTAGTATCATTTTGGACTATAAATTTTTATTATTTATGACTCTTTTGTTATTTATAATTAGTGTATAATAAAAACAAAAATTAAGTATAGTAAGAAGTACAATAAAAATAAAAAACAAAAACAAAAAAAATTCATACAAACATAGTATATAATAATCACAACCAACAACATATATTATATGAACAAAAAAATTATAATAAAAAGTAAATAAAATTCATATAAATAAAATCAAATAAAAAATAAAAAATTTTATACACAACATAAATATAGTACAATAAAGGATAAAAAAATAATTTATATAAACAAAAAATAATAAAAATATCATAAAAATTAATAAAAATAAAAATTTATATCAACAATAGTTGTCATATAATTAAAATCTTTACCTTAGCAGTGATGAAAACAAATCTGGAAAAAAAATTTGTAACCAAGAACATACAGAGAACTACTGTGAAATTATGTGGTTATGTTCATCCTTTTTATAGAAAAAATGAAGGGTACAATTGGTAGATATGGAATAAATTTCTTACCTAATTTCTCCCACGGTAATTAACCTTCCCAACGTGAACGCAAAAGCTTGAATTTTTAGTTCACATGAACGTACGTTCAGAGGTGAAAGCACTTTTAGGTTAGGGGTTCCAAAAAATTGCCAAACATGACAATGGGACGTTCAAGACGCTCAAACGGACTTTTCTATTCCCCAACGTGAACCCCAAACATACCCAACATCACTAGGGACAAGCATTTCAAAGGTCTGGCCATGTTAACAACCATTTAGACTTGGTTTGGTAAAACTTTTACTTTTTGAAATTAGCTTATAAAAGTTACATAGATTTACATAGATTTATAGAAAGTTACATTTTCGTATCCAAACTGTAAAAATTGTATTTCCGTAATTTTAAAAGGCAAATATTTTATTTTTGTAGTAAATAGTATTTTGACACTAAACATATCGACATAACAGGTTTTGACACTAGTCTTGGTGCATCTCTAATTTTAATATTATTTTTAAAAAATATTATGTATTAATAAAAATGATTAACATTTAATAAAAAATTAGGATAAATTTTATCAATAATTTAAATATTTTATATTATATTTTTTTAATAATTATAATTTTTTATATTTTTATAATATTATATATAAAATATTTTATTTATTATTTATTTATGTAAGTTATAAAACCAAAATATTTTATTTAATTTTTAACTTTTTTATTCTTTAACTATTTTATACTGTTATAAAATATTTTTTACTACGAATGTCATGTTTTGGAATATTATCATACGTAATAGAGTATGAAACATTATCAATTAACATAATATTAGTACATGTTTCTGTACCCATAATACATAAAATTAGGGATGGATATATCGGAGATGAGTGGAGGCCTCGAATTCTTCAATTTTTATTTTTTTAAAAGTTAATAGTAATAAAGTATGATTTAATTTTTTTTAAAAAAAAATTAGTATTTAGTCTAATATAAATAAAATTTTAAACCTAAATATTAATGATTTTTAATATCTAAAAAGTAAGTAATAATATTAAAAAAATTTTAAAAGGATATTATTACTAATACTTTTTACTTAAATAAAATTTTTTAAATTTTATAAAATGAATTTTTTTTCTTTTTATTTAATTTTAAAATTTTTTATTCTTTAACCATTTTATACTGTTATAAAATAATTTTTACTACGAATGTCATGTTTTGGAATATTATCATACGTACTAGAGTATGAAACATTATCAATTAACATAATATGAGTTTCTATAATATGTTTTCACTATCAGATGCTACACATCCATATAATCATGTAATCAAGTTGGCCCAACACCAAAAAAACTCAATACCATTAAATGAAACGTGAAATACACGCGCCCAACACACACGAATCGCGCTTGCCCAACGCTTCTTTTCACGCTTGTTTACGCACGGAGCGTCTTCTTCTTCGCATTCTTCGCGTTCCTCTTTCTCCTCCTTTTTCGTGTTCCTTCTTCTTCATGTGTTTTCTCCTTATCGTCATTCTTTTGTTGTTGTTGCTGCTGTATTTTTTGTCTTTTTCTCCTTCTCTCTCAGCTGAAAAAGCAGTAGAAGGTGAGGAAGAAGAGTTTTGAATAGTGCATAATGAACCGAACACAGTACTCATGGTGAACCGAACACAATACAATTGTATAGTACTGAGTGAACGAAACATAATCCATTATATAAAATCAAATTCAAACAGCTTTCTGTAGAATGAACCGAACACAGTACTCATGGTGAATCGAACACAGTACTCATGGTGAAACAATTGTATAGTACTGAGTGAACGAAACATAATCCATTATATAAAATCAAATTCAAATAACTCTACCTACAATTTACATATTATGAATTCAATTTAATTCAATTCAAATTAGTAATTGCATTCCATTCAATTCGATTCAAAATTGAATAATCCAAACTTTGTCAGTTTGATTCGTTTCAGAAGAGTAATACAAATCGCTCTCCTAATTTGAAGTTGAGTCATTTATTGTTTCGATTCAGAAGTGCAGATCGAAGAAGAAAATGAAGAAGAATAGAAAGAATATAAATGCAACCAGATCGAAATAAGAAAACGAGAAAATGAACGCGACCAGAGAAGAACGACGAAGGCAATGTAGATCAATAAGGAAGAACGTGAGCAGAGAATAAGAAGAAGAAGAAGAAGAAGAAGAAGAAGAAGAAGAAGGTTTACGTTGCAGTAGAAGGTTTACGTTGAGCAAAATTTTAGGTTGTAGCACATTATATGTAGCGCGTGTATGACAAACGAGTGAGGGGTGGGAGACACGCGTGTGAAAAAAATTACTTAATTAACACCCATATAAAAAATACATAGATGCAGACTTTTCCGTTTCACTAATTAGTAAATAGGTTAAGTAAATAATGTCCTATTATTATTTAATTTAAAACCTTCTTCATCTATAAATAGATTCTAAAGAGAAGGTTTTGACAAACTAAGAATAACACATAGCTACTTATTTTAAGTAGTCTTTTAGCTCTTTTAAAAAAATATTAGTGTCAAAATTATTCTTTTCTATTCTAAAATCTTTTTCTTACATTATTACATTTTGCTGAAATATATATATAAAAGAATATAAAAGAATAAGAGAGATTTTGAGAAGAATTAAAGGAGAGAGATAATTTTATTAAAAAAAATTTTAAGAAGAAAAGATACAATTACTAATTTTTTGTTTGTCAATTATATTTCTATTAAAATTAGTAGTATCAAAAAATATTTCAAATTTAATATTATCAAGAAAAAATAAAAAATATATATATAAAGACTAATTTGATTAATTTTTAAAATTTTAGGGATGAAAATGACTTAGGTCTGAACTTTCAAGGACTATTTTGATTATAAATAACTTTTTTACTTGTTAAGTGACACGTGACATTAACCCGCCACGTCATCATCCAACTGACGGAAGGACTAACGTGACCAAGTTGTGTATCTTTTGGGGACGATTTCGATTAATTTTGTCTTTCGATGACCAAAATAGAAATCGAGGTATCTTTCAGGGACGATTTTGACTATTAACTCGTCAAACATTCTTCGATTATGTATACTCCCATAAACAATGAAAAGTTGATTCTTCAACATGTTTGCACTGTGGCAGATTGGATTCACTAATTGAACTCGGGATTAGATCTTTTGAAGAACAGGTAGTCTCTCATATATAATCTTCCAAAATAAAAAAAGAGTTTGAATTTGACCTTATATATGCAGTGATTTGTTGACTACTCGCAAATGTTTACAAATATTTAAATAGAACTCAGATCTATAGCGAATTAGTCTTTAACTTACCAAATTAAAAATATTATGAAAAATTATATATTTTTTATACAATATTTTTTTTGTTAATATAACTTTTTGTTTTAATTTAAACTCTTAAATGTAATGATATACTCATTGTGCGGTATGGGCAAAAACTAATATATAAGTTATATTAGATTTTTTATTTTTTTAAAAATATAAATTAATTGTCTTCTATGATGAGACAGTTCATTTGGAAGGGTCAAGTTGATGGTAGAGGTCTTTCTCTTGTTAATTGGAGGACCGTGATTACTCCAAAAAAATTTGGTGACCTGGGTATTAAAAATCATGCGTGTGTTAATATATCTTTACTTGGTAAATTGGTGTGGCAACTTTTTCATTGTCAGGACAAGCCTTGGGTTGCTCTATTGAGGGTGAAGTATATGAGGAATGAGGAAGTTTTAGATGGCCCTGTCCCTTGCAATGCTTCTCATGTTTGGAAGAGTATTTCAAAGGCTTTTGGTGCTCTTAAGGATGTCTTCTCTTGGTGCGTTGGGTCACTTGATCAATCTTTTTGGTTTGACAATTGGAGTATTGAGGGCCCAATTGCTCAAGATGTCCCTTTTGTACATATATCTGACTCTGATTTAATTATTAGAGACGTTTGGAAAGATGGTCAATGGAATCTCCATGATATTTTCTCTATCATTCCAGAAGATGTCAAACAGCGTTTGAATGCTTATAATCCGGATCTGAATGCTGGAGAAAGTTTGGGTTGGTCGTGGGGTGTGGCATCTTCTAGACTCTACTCAGTTAGGAGTGGGTACAGTTGGCTAGCCAAAAGAAAGTTTGACTGGAATGAGCATGATAATTGGTTGTGGGTATGGCGACTGCATATTCTTGAGAAGTACAAGTTCTTGATTTGGCTCAGTCTTCATAATGCTATTCCTACGGCAGAGTTTTGTTTGGGTCGTGGTTTAGCTTTATCTAACACCTGTCATCGGTATCAAAATGGTTATGAATCCATTCTTCATTGTCTTCGGGAGTGCCCTAGTGCCAAGAAGGTCTGGAACCTTTTAGGCCTGTATTCAGATAACTCGAATTTACATGATTGGCTCTACAGAGGTGCAAGGAGTGGAGATGTTTTTCTTTTCTTTTCGACCATCTGGTGGATTTGGAGAAGCAGGAATAATGACTTATTTAATATAGATGATTCATGGAGTGCTAGTAAGGTGGTGAGTTTGATTCGTAGTTCAGTAAGGGAGTTTCACACTATTTTTGCTATGCATCAATCTCTGTCTCCTCCTTCACTTTGTTTGCATTGGGTTCCACCTCCAGTTCATTCTGTTAAATTAAATTGTAATGCTAGTTGGTTTGCTCCTTCTGGCTATGCTGGTTTTGGTTGTATCATTCGCAATCCTGATGGATGTTGGTTGAAAGGTTGCACTGGAAAAGTCGAAGTGTGCAGTGTTCTTTTTGCTGAATTGTATGCAATTTGGAGAGGTTTACTGCTTGCTTGGGAGAGTGGATTTCGTGAGGTTATCTGTGAAACAGACTGTTTATAAGCTCTTTTCTTGGTAAACCAAAGAATGCTTGGTAAGGATATTCCGGAATGGGATTTGGCAAAGTATATACAGGAGGTTATGAATGGGAATTGGAGAGTCTCTATTCTTTTAATTCAGTGGACTGCAAATAGTGTTGCAGATTGTATGGCTAAAGCAGCTGCTTCTGTCGCGGACATTCACTCGAATTGGAGCCAACCTTGAAGTGAGTTTCAACATCTAATAGATTTAGATATGACCCTAGCCAATTAATTTGGTTGTCTCTTTTTTTTCTTTCTTTTCTATTTAGTAAAAAAAAAAAAAACAAATTAATTTAAAAAATATCTTTATAAATACTTTTTAAAATATTTCAAACTTTTTAAGCTAAAAGCACAGTATTTTTTTTTCATTTACAAAGTGTGCGATGTCTTGTTATGAAAAAATTCAATTTGTAAAACTCTGCTCTAATCCCCCTCTTATTCTGAGTTTTTTTTTTTGTTTTTTTGTTTTATAATTTTATCCTCATGAAGACCGATTTTTCATACGATCAGATGTCATTAGAATTATTCCAAAATAATAAAAAAATAGTTTGATTTTCATTTTCTTTATAAAATATTTTCATTTTAAAGTATCCAAAAAATGATGACTAGCCAAAATTCCATTAAAGGCTTCCTACTTTCGATTGAGGTTTGATAATAAGGAAATTCTCCAACCCACAAACGTTTTTTCCAATTACAAGTCATCTTCAATTGACAAACAATATTTGGTGTAAGGAATTTCGAAATAATGGGGAAAGAATTTGAACTTAAATGTTGTCTTCCCTTTCCAACCTTAAGAATTAGATCTCATCCTTAAAACAGATGAAAGGGATTTGCCAGCTATCAAATTTACAAAATACAATCCCATTATTTTAAAACTAGTATTTTTTTTATAATTATATCACGTGTAAACAAAAAAATCAACACTAATTAATTATTACCTATAAATATATATTTGACATTTCATAAAATTTATTTTGTTATGTTACTATAAATAAATTTAGTTATTGGTCTATTATAAGTTTAATTATTCGACTATATTATGTTTAATTATTTCAGTAACTGATTATTTAGTTAAAAAAATGTATGGATTAATATGTATAAATATATTCAAATATGATTAATTTATTTGATAGTTAATTTTGTGTACACATGTAATTTTTTTATTTTTTAATAACCAACACTCATTTTCTTTATTTTATTAATTAAAATATAATTTAAATACATAATTAATTGATAACAATTATATTTTTTTTCCGGGTGTTAGAGTATTTATATATGAATGATGTTATTGCAACAAATAGATGCTTTATCTACATCAATCCTTCCAATTTATCAATTTCAAAAGAAAAATAAATTTTCACAAATAAAACACTTGTAGCAGGCCATTAGGTTAAAAGTCTATTATGAAATCATCAATGAGAGGAAGTGCAGCCATCTCACAATCCATAATTCATTTTCATTATCACATCCCATTTATATTTTGAATATCCCATGCAGAAAATGTATGGAAAAAATAAACATCATCACCTTCAAATATTTGTGCTCTTTTTTTCTACAAACAAAAATATATTTTTAACTCTCATTGATTAGTTGAGCAACTCAATCTTAGTTGAATAATATTAAAATTTTAAGAGAAAAATCCAAAACCGTCCCTGATAATTATCTCGAAAGAATAATGAGAGTTTTGTGTCAAAAATAGTTAATGTTATTTTTTTGGTACAGGAGCTAATCAGTCAAAAAAAAAAAAGATTAAAGATCAAATTGGGTGTTTTTTTTTCTTGAGACCTCGTTGTCCTTTCGAGGTAATTGTCAGGAGTCGAATGGGGTATTCATTCAAATTTTAACCTAATTACATGTACAAAACAAAATTTAAAATTTTCGATATTTATTTAAACGATTTAGTAAATTGAACACTAAATCAACTTAAATTGGTTTAACTATTTATGAATTAATGAATTATTTAGTCACCCAAATAATAATACTATGATTACTTTTCTTAATCAAATAATTTATTATTTTAAGAAATTAATTACAACGGATTAAGAATAGAAATTTTTTAGGAAAATATTTGAGTGACTTTCTTTAACTCAAATTGAGTTAACCATTTTTTCACCCTATGATGATGATTCCAAGAGCTTGATTATTTTACTATATAAGATAAGAAATGATGACTACTAAGCACGATCATATATCATATTATATTAGTCACCAAAAAAAATATATCATATTATATTATATATTATTATATTATTATATATATGCGATTCATGTGCTCAAGATTTAAGAGGTTTTTGAGGCTTGAGCATGCAAGCTTTGGGAACTCAATAATTTTAATTTTCTATTTCGGTGAGTGTCATATGCTTAGTAATTTGTAATTGAACGAGATCCTCGCTCCTCTGTAGAAGTGGACAAGCATTACAACATAAACATAGGCAACAAAGAACACCTTGTCCCTCATTTCTCAATAGTATTTCTTCTAAATTCCTCATTCATCCCTTTCTACCACACAATTGCTTGATGCATCTTTCCAGTTGTTCAGAACCAAGACAACATGGTACTCAAAGGTTTCTGCTTTTTATGCTTCTTCTTTTTGTTTTTTCATTAATTGGGTGACCCCATTTGGTTTCAGCTCATTTCCTTTTCTGGGTATTTATTTTTTGTAGGAAAAATGTGTTTTTTATTCTTGGGGTACGAGTTTTTATGCTAAATTCCATTCCTTTATGGTTCCCGAGCTTATTAATGTTGATGAACTGCATGATCATGTGCTAAAGAGTGTAGCTTTCTGCTCATTGTTTCATAGTTTGATTTTGTTCATACTTAGTTTGTAATCATAATCATTCCTTAATTATTTGTTTTTGTCTGTGTTTTAACAGTGCTGGTCTTGTGGATTGATGATTAGCAATTTCACTGCTTGAAGAAGCAGCTTTGATAGTTAGTTTAGTAGTTTCTATGGTTTGGGAACTCAAAAAGCCTTTGATGCTTCAAGTTTTAGTGTAGAGCTTATTTGCTTTGTTTAAATGAAAGCCATGACTTGGGATAATCCAAAGAGTTCTCCCAATGAGTCTCCAAGTCCAAGACCTCTTTCTTGGATTGTGGTTTTCTTGGGAGTACTTGCATTGTTCTTGATTTGTGCTTCTGGAATTCTTGCCTCATACCCAGTTGGCTCCACGGTTCGCCAGTATTTCTACGGCATAGATCGTTCGAGATTTTATGATATATCAGTTTTTCCAGTTCATGGAAGTTCCACTGATGTTTCCTCCAATGGAAGTTTAGATCTAGTAGATAATGAACCACCCTCAAGTGATAGGAAGGTAGCGAAAACTGTTACCGAATTAAATTCACAAGAACCCTCTAGTGAATCTGCTTCATCAGAATATACAGAAACCAGTACTGATAAGGTTGATAGCAACCTGCATGCTCAATCTGATTTAACTTCGAATTCGCCTTTGCCACTGGCTGGTACTATTTCTTCCAATGTGACTGTTAATGTTACAATTGAGGCACCTACATCCACGGCGTTGATGAATGATCCCGGCACATTAATCACCACATCAAATGATACCTCTAAGTCTCCTCCAGAATCAGTATCAACAGCAGTTCCAGCCTCATCTAATGAATCCTATTCTGGTTCTGTTAATTCAGGTTGCATTCTACTTTTCTTATTTTATACAAAAATTAACTGTTTTTATGCTTGTTTGCTTTGTTTACTTCTGTAAATACAATGCAGCCATAATATAAGAAGGCATTTCAATTTGTTACATGTGTTTTTATATGCTTAAAATATGTAAATCATTATTAATGCTTGTATCTTGTTAGTTAAGGATTTCAGGTGTAAACTTTATGATAATTTTGTTTGAAACTGGTCTTTGACTGGTGTTTTATGTTTCTTCTGTTATGTAGGCTGTAATCTATTCCATGGAACATGGTTACATGATTCGTTGGGACCGTTATACAGGAACGATTCGTGCCCCGTATTGACACAAATGCAGAATTGCCAGGGTAATGGGAGGCCTGATAAGGATTATGAGAACTGGAGATGGAAGCCCTTTCAATGTGACATCCCTCGTCTCGATCCTAGGAAATTTTTGGAGGTGATGAGAGGCAAGACATTGGCTTTCATTGGGGATTCAGTTGCTCGAAACCAGATGGAATCAATGATGTGTATTCTCTGGCAGGTTACATTCCTCATTCCTTACTGTTCCAATTTCTATGACCAATGAAACATTTTGGTTATTGGAGAAAAATTGGCCAGTTCTCACTAGCATCTTGTTCTTAACATCTTCTCATGATTACTCTATTATGACTTCATGTGAAGATCATAGTTGAGAATCGTTAGATGGTTTGACATGTTTAACTAAACTACTTGACATAAGACATGACCACATTTCAGCTATCATTTTTATATTTGTGACTAAATTTTCTAGAAGTTGACCATTACTACTTTGCATTATGATTGCATCTTTTTTCAATAGCAACATGCTTAACCGAAAAATGCCACTTTCAGGTAGAAACACCCAAGAACAATGGAAACCGTAACATGCAGCGATTTTATTTTAAGTCCACATCTGTCACTATTATCCGAATATGGTCCTCATGGCTAGTCAAGCACAGTTCTGAACCATTTGATTATGCACCGGAAGGTGTGGATAAGCTCTTCCTCGATATCCCTGACGAGAAGGTCATGGAATTTCTGCCAAAATTTGATGTGGTTGTTCTTTCCTCTGGCCACTGGTTTGCCAAACAGTCAGTGTATGTCTTGAACAATGAGATAGTAGGAGGGCAATTGTGGTGGCCGGACAAATCTCGGCCGATGAAGATCAACAATGTTGAAGCATTTGGTATATCTGTTGAAACAATGTTTACTGCTCTTGCAATGCATCCAAATTTCACAGGGCTTGCAATTCTTCGTTCCTATTCGCCTGATCATTACGAGGGTGGCGCTTGGAATACCGGCGGATCATGCACCGGGAAGGTTAAGCCTCTTGGACTTGGTGAGTTGGTGGAAAATGGCCATACAAATGCAATGTATGAGCAACAGGTTAAAGGTTTTAATCATGCATCAAAGAAGGCAACAAATGGATCAAAGTTGTTGTTCATGGATATCACTGAAGCCTTTAGTTACCGGCATGATGGCCATCCTGGTCCCTTCAGGAATAAAGACCCAAATAAGATCACGGTGCGCGGCCCGGACGGAAAGCCGCCGCCACAGGATTGCTTACATTGGTGCATGCCAGGTCCTGTAGATACTTGGAATGAGATTTTGTTTGAAATGATTAAGAGAGAGTTTGAAGGTGGTAATGCATCATGAGATACTTATACCTGTCTGAGGACTAAGACTAGTCCATTCTTTTCTTTTTAAATCTTCTTAGAAGTATATTATATAGAGAAATTTATCTTTTTTTTTTAAATATAAAGTTTAGGATGATAAGCATCTAGCTTATACCCATGTCTGTTCATGAGTAATGTTGTATGTTCCTTGTTCCACATAAGTTCATATATCTTTTTTTCTTGTAATTTTTTACAAATTCTGTTCTATTCCCACTTAGTTGCTGTGTTTGTTATTCTATTTAATTTTTGTAGTGATTGTTTGGTACTAAG
The DNA here is from genome assembly GCF_059453495.1 of Arachis ipaensis. Lineage (NCBI taxonomy): Eukaryota > Viridiplantae > Streptophyta > Magnoliopsida > Fabales > Fabaceae > Arachis > Arachis ipaensis. The sequence continues at coordinate 156,270,949 of NC_142440.1, read as the reverse complement.
TTCCATGCAGAGCAATGAGAGCATGTGGTCATTATCAAGGAAAATGACCATTTAAATCAAAGACTATATAATTCTTATAGTAAAATACTAAAATGCTATGAAACACGGACACTTCGCTGAGTTGTCGTATTCTTGTGTCGGACACATTTCGGATACGACACTCACTGTCCGACACGCGTGTCTGCTGTGTCCAATTGTGTCTTAATAAAAAATAAAAAATTCTTCTTCGGACTCACTTGGACACAACTAAATACCATCATGTGTTAGTGTGTCCAGTCTTATTCTTAACATATATTCTTGAAATAAATTTAGATATAGTATATATTATTATTATTAAAATAAAAAGATATTTTAAATACTTGATATAATTAAAATAAGACATTAAAAATTATTAAAAAATTAATTTATATTTTAATATTAATAAAATATTAAAATATCATTACGATTTATCTAAAAAAAATACTTTATACTTTATATGTATGCGTATCCCGTGTCTTATAAGATTTTAAATGTGCGTGTCGACGTGTCCGTGTCGTGTCCTGTGTCCGTGTATCATAGTTAAAATGAGACATATTTTCAGTTGTTTCACAATAGATTTTGACTCTACAAAATTTTGTTGTTTAATTGTTACCTGAGTCAAAATCTAAAAATTACACGTTTAAAATTTATGTCGGTTGATTATTGTTTTCTCAGATATATCCATATTAACAGTTTTTTATTTAAATCCCCTTTATCTTTTTCTGATTTAAATTAATAACTTGTTAATATTATATTTTTGAAAATGATAGTAAAAATTTTCTGACTCATTAACATGTTTGCTTAAAATTTTCAAGTCATTTTCCTTGAAATGATGACTCATTTGATTTTTAATTTAATTGATTTTGTATTATTTATCAGTATTTTAATTATCATTAAAGAAATAATAATGTCACTCTTACTTTTAATAATTTTACTTTTCACATAATTTTTATTTATATTTTATATAATTTATAAAAAAATAAGAATGACATTATTATTTGCCTATCATTATATTAGGCATATTTTTTATTAAATAAATAGATAAAATATGATTCGATAATTTTTTTTACACAAAATTTTAGTGAACCAAAATTAATACTCAATAATAAAAGAAAATGCAAACCGAAATTAATTTTCATTTTTTAAATTGTATTTTTTTTTTAAAAAGAATGAATGAATGAAGAAAAAAAAAAACTAAATCAAATGCACAGTCCCTTTCATATTAAACGGCTACATTCTCTCTCTCTCTCTCTCTCTCTCTCTCTCTCTCTCTCCCCTTCAATCATCTTCTCCTTTCATTCCAGTAATTCAAATCACATCCTCAGAACTCAGAACAACGCTGAATTTTGCAGGGAAAAAAAACACTCCATCTTCATTCATTTTTTCGGGAAAAAAGATTAAAGTTTTGTTACTTTCTTCCGAGCACCGAAGAAACAGAATTTTGAACACAAAGCAACATTTCTCCAATCCCATTTGGTTCAGGTCAGTGCTCCCAATTGCGATCGCTTGTTAAATTAGTAAAAATTCCAATTTTTGCTTTTCTGGGTTCACTCAAAAAATCCCTTTTGAAAATGGAACAGCCAATTTTCTAATTTTGGCTTCCACTCAAAATCCTCAGAAAGCTTGATAAACAATCGACCTAAATTTAGCAACTTTTTTCCATTTAGTTTCTGTGTCGATCGTTCTCACAATCCTAGGTCTTGAAAGTTTCTCGCTTTCTGTTTCAGACATTTGTGTACGCTCTTTTGCTCCTCTTTCTTTTCTAGTCAGTGGTTGCACTTTCTTCTTAGCTGAGATGCATTTCCAATTATTCTTTTCCTTCTTATGTGAATCAGATTAGTGGCAATTGGCAAAAATGCCGCGTCCTTGATTTGAAATTTGTTTTACTGCGGATAAGGTCATATTTTAAATCTATATATTCTTCCCCCTTTTTTTTTTTTTTTTTCATTTGCTTTTTCCAACCACAGAAAGTCTATTGAAAAATGAATCCAAATTTCAGATAAAGCATTTAGAGATCACAAGAACATAATCTGCACTGGTGCTTCCTGTTATCACCATTTGATTGGTATTTTCACATTGGATAGTGACCTAATTGACTTGTCATCATTAATTTTCTTCTTCTTTTTTTTTTTTTTTTTTTTTTTTTTGCAATATTTGGTAGTTTCTATATCTATTCCAAACATAACTTCTAAATTCTAATCAAGTTAGGATGACATTTTTTTTATTATTATTATTATTTTAATGAGATTTTCTTTTGACAGATACTAGTGCTTAAAAATGTCTGAACCTCGAAAAAATTCCTTTATTCACGAGCTTCAGGTATATGTTAAGCCTTTCTGCAATTATGATTCCTATGAACCCTTCCACATGCTGATTGACAGATGAGAAATGTTCATTGTTTGCCTTGGATTATGTTTCCAAAATTAGATAATATGGGATGAAGTTGGGGAGTCCGAGACTGACAAGGATAGGATGTTGTTTGAGCTTGAAGAAGAGTGTATAGAACTATACAGAAGAAAGGTAGATCAAGCAAATTGGTCCAGAGTTCAACTAAGGCAGGAAATCGCCGACTGCGAGGCAGAGCTTGCAACTATCTGTTCAGCATTGGCAGAGAGACCGATTCACATTAGGCAGGTTGGATATTCTGTACATTGCTAGGTTTTAATTACTTTTAGAGATTTTATGTGTATTTCTTAAATAGGACATGGAGAAAGGGATGCAGTTAAATGAATCCGTTTTATGCCATATTAATGAATTCTATGTACTAAATATTGTTGCTGACAAATAATAATAATCTTGTCAGAAATTTTTTTCCTGCCTTAAGTTTTGTCGTGAAGGTTATTTGTTATTCCATTGGACCACAAAGACAAAGAATAGGATAAATAACTCTTCTCTCCCTCTTTTTACTAGGATCAAAATGTTGGAAGCTTGAAGCAAGAGCTAGCAAGAATTTACCCAGAGCTGGAGGAAATGCGGAAAAGGAAGTCTGATCGTAGAAATCAACTTATAGATGTTCGTGAGCAGATTCAAAGTATCTCAAATGAGTTGTATAGTCCTGGAGAGCACGCTCCACCCGTTATAGATGAAAATGATTTATCATTGAGAAAGCTTGAAGAATTGCATAGGCAGCTTTATGCACTACAAAAGGAGAAGGTGAATAACTTTATGTTTGTGTGTGTGTGATACATGCTAACATGCGCATATACCGTTTTATCAACTTGTAACACATTTTGCTGCTCCTTAGTACTGATTATGATGTTCTTTTCATTTCATGCAGAGCGATCGCCTGAAGACAGTCCAGGACCACTTGCGTACCTTAAATTCTCTTTGTTCGGTACTCGGTTTGGACTTCAAGGAGACAATAGACAGAGTTCATCCTAGTTTAGGAAATTCAGAGGGATATAAGAGTATAGATAATGATACTATCAAGCAAATGACTGTTGCTATACAAGATCTGCGAGAAATTAAATTACAGAGAATGGAGAAGGTAAAGACTCTTTTCAATAGGAAATATTAATTTCTGTTTATTATTCATGTTCTGAATTGCATATGGTCTTGCAGCTGCAAGATATTGCAACAACAATGTTGGAACTCTGGCATTTGATGGATACGCCTGTTGAAGAGCAACAGATGTTTCAAAATGTTACTTGTAATATAGCTGCTTCAGAAGATGAAATAACCGAACCAAACACTTTGTCCGAGGGCTTCATCAGTCATGTGAGTTATAAGTTAAAGTACAAGTTAATGTTTTCATTCGTTGATTTTATGTGGTCTAGAATTCATGGGAATAGCAAATTCATGCAGGTTGAAGAAGAAGTGTTAAGGTTAGAAGCGTTAAAATCAAGCAAAATGAAAGAGCTTGTTTTGAAGAAAAGAGCAGAGCTAGAGGAGATTTGTCAGAAGACTCATTTGGTTCCAGAACTTGATAGTGCACTGGAATATGCTATTGAAACTATTGAATCTGGTAATGTCCTTATCAAAAATCACTGAACCTATGACGTATGCGCCTTTTTTTGGTGCTAAACTTATATAAGACTGTGTCTTCTTTCATATCCAGGAACTGTGGACCCTGCTTGGGTTCTTGAACAACTTGAACTTCATATTGCCAAAGTCAAAGAGGAAGCATTTAGCAGAAAAGATATACTCGAAAAGGTTGAGAAATGGTTATCAGCATGTGAAGAAGAGTCTTGGCTTGAGGAATACAACAAGGTTGGTCTTGGCTTGATATGATGTGCTGTTATATGCTTTTATACAAAAGACAAGTTGTTTAATGCCACTATATTTTTTTATAGAAGTTACATAAGGAAACAAATCACATATATGTAGGTCTTCATGATTTCTATCAATGTACACATGCACACATATTTATTAATTTTATTGCACATTTTTATTTCTATTGCAGGATGAAAATCGATATAATGCTGGTAGAGGTACTCATCTTAATCTCAAGCGAGCTGAGAAAGCTCGTGCCTTGGTTACCAAAATTCCAGGTATTTATATTTCATCCATATTTATTTTTGTTACATTACCTTTACCAGTTTACGGCCATCTTGGCTTGATGATATTTTTCTATTTTGGTGTCTCATTGTTTGTTGTTTTAGGTAAGGATGAAATTTTCATTTTCTTTTGTTTGTATGTAGGAATGGTAGAGGCATTGAATTCAAAAACTACAGAATGGGAACAAGAGAGAGGCATTGAGTTCAAATATGATGATGTAAGTACCCCTTCCTTAATATACTTGATATGTATTCACTAAAAGAAGAAAAAGACTTGATATGTGAGTCTCAAAAAGAAATGTTGGATGTTAACTGGTGCATTCTAATTGGTTGCTCAAGTTCAAGTAATTTTGTGTCAAAATGATTTTCGCTGTGCATGACTTTCTAGGCCCGTCTGCTCTCCATGCTTGAAGATTACACCAACTCGCGGCAAGAAAAAGAGCAAGAGCGTCGTAAGCTGCGGGTAAGGTCCTCTTATTGGTTGAAATATTTTTCTAATTGGAATTCAGACAACACTTCATTGTATCTGTCAAATTCACTTTCCCACAAATGGATGGTGCCAAAACATGTTGAAATATCACTTTTCTGTGTCAGAACCTGAAGAAACATCAGGGACAATTGATAGCAGAACAGGAAGTACTATATGGGTCAAAACCAAGCCCAAAGGCTAATAGTGCAAAAAAGCTTTCAAGGCAGTCAAGTACAACTGGATCTGGTAGAAGAACCTCCCTTGGTGCAAGTTCAAAACTGGAAGCGAAAGCTACTCACTCATATTTCTCATCAGGTAGTAAAAGGGTCTTCATCGTCATAACATTTTTCATCCTGTAAATACTCTTCTTTAAATGGATTACACAAGCACAAGCAGCCATCAACAATGTAGTAATGTATCTAAAAACAACCTAAGATTTCTGGATATGGATTCCTGTTTGTGTTTTGCATTGTTTTAGAAGAAGAGTCTTCTCCAACGGGTTCTCCCAAGCACTCTCAATGATGGTCGTTTGGTAAGGCTGTATGTGGCACCGAGGAATGGTTTAGGCATTTTTCTTTTTGTTTCATATTGAAGGTGGAGGCCAAAGCCACATCTCAGCTGGTAGATTTTCCCAATATTTCTTGCTGGTATATCTACAATTTCCTTGTGTTTCATATAAATTGCACAAACAGCTTGCGATATATGATGTATGCATGCGCATTTTCTTTCTTGTATGATACTCAATGCATATGCAACTAGAACTCTTACAACTGCATTTTGGTTTACCTCATGTTCAGCTAAAACAGGAGTTGATATTGCTCATTCTCCTTTGGAAAAAACCTTATTTGGTAGTGGAAGTGTTCGCAAGATAGATTCTCCTTCAGCGAGACAACCTTTTTCACCCATCTCTTCGACAGAATCATCAAAAGCAAACTCAGCAAGTACCACAGATGAACTAAAAATGCAGCAGACTGAGGAGTTGGTGAAAACATTAACACTTTACAATATGCCATTCACTAGTCCCTCAAAGACATCAACAGTGGTAGATGAAGAGAATAAAACCCCAAAAGCAATGCCATTTTCTCTCTTCTCTTCAACATTACCACCAAATTCCTCAAATGAATCAGATATACAGACTCAGAATTTACAGAAGACAATAACACTACACAATTTGCCATTCTCTACTCCTTCAAAGACAGCAACAGAAACAGTGGTAGATGAAGGGTATGGCACTCCAAAGGTAATGGCTATTCCTGTTCCAACTACACCTTCATCAGTTCCTTTTGGAGGATACTCGGCTCAAGAAACTGAATATTCCTTTGAGGAAAGAAGGCTTGGTTGTGTGTTTGAATGATTTTGTGAAGTCAAATTTAATTGGCTTCTCATTTTTGTGTACATAGTCTCCTACTAGTGTATGTGGAAAATGGATAGAGCTTCTGAATGCAACATTTTGCAGTCTAATGTGATATTTTGTTATATAGTCTCCATCTAAAAATTGCTAAGAGTATTAATCAAAATCCATTCAATAGATATAGAATAAACCGTTTCAATATTGGCAGATTGAAATTGTGATGCAGCATTACACAAGTATTAAATGAATGGAAAAGGAAAAAAAAAAATGCAGCATCAATGACAAAAACAGAAATACTTCATCCTTATTTGATCTGGCCATAAATTTTATAACTGAAATATCAAAACATTTAGTACTATTTTGCTTTGCTACAAATACTGACAACTGTTTACAGTTGGTACAACTAAACCAACAAGCCCAAAAAAGAGTAACATCAGCACCACCCTATTGGTCATTGGCTCATTGCATGTTTGGGAAGATGCTGCAACAAAATTAGCAAATGTTCATGGATGCATTCATTGTTTATGTCACCATTATAACTAGTTTTTCTGTTTACATAACACAAAAGATGAAGGGAGAATCAGAATCAAAATATAGCATAACACTGCATGTGTTACAGTTGCATTTTAAATAGATTCACCAAACCGAACCATGGGATCATTTATATTTTTCTTTTTCTTTTTCTCTTGTAAAAATATTAAGTTTTTTTTTATGTAAATTAATAAATTTTGAATCATGACATTGTAACCAATAACTACACATTTTAACATTCATTTTCCTATTAAAAAAAAAAGAAAGAAATAAGAGATATTAACATCCATTTATGTCCTTGGTCAACTTTAATTTATTTATCTGAAAAGACAAAGAACTTGTCAGCGGTTGGGCGAATGGAATGGCTCCAACCTTGCTTTACAGCTTTGAATTTTTATTTTTGAAAAAGCTTTAAATAAATAAATGGAAATTTTATATAAAAAAAGACAATTTTTCTTTCTTTTCCAAAAACCTCACCTAATTGTTTATGTATTCAAATTAAGAATCTGTATTCACAAGCATTTATTAGATTACCTTTATTAAATTTCCAAGACGGACGTGAACCAATTTCTTAACCGAAATTTATACTTTTGAGTTTTGCAATTAAAATATTAATTCATAATTAAATATCCATTATTCAATTACTTTATCATTTTAATAAATATATTATTTTTTTTCCCATTTTTTCAACTTTATTTATTTACTACTCCTTTTGAATGAAAACCCTAATTTTCATATATCACTCTGGAGAAATTACGAACCAGAGTTGTTATTTTTCTCTGTAATTCTAGAAAAATTTTCAATTATTATTTTTTTTTTGGGGTTAATTTTTGAAGCTTACTCTGCTGTTCTTCAATGGTGGAGATTTGAGCTACAGTGCTACGTCTTTCTCGCAGTTCAACATCAAACCGCTGAAATTCGAAAATTCCACTTCTGGGTTTTCATCATTTTCGTTAAAAGTTTATGTTTTTGAAGTTCCTTCCCCCAGTTGCATTTTTATTAGAGCTCAAGCTTCATTGCACTGTTTTCTGCATTCAAATCAATCCCTCTTCACAAAGTTCAAAATTTCCATTTTTACCCCTCTATTTTTTGAAGCTAACTGGTTAAATCTTCAATGAGTTGTGCCTAAGCATTGTGTTTTAGCTTCTGGGGTGTCTTATTTTTACTTTGATTTGCACAAAAATGGAAAAAGAAGATATTTTTGGTTCCGGGCATGCGGTCAAGGCTGATGAGGCTCCAGGGGGCTTCCACGTGGCACCAAGAAGTGAAAATATACAGTTTTCTGCACCCACGGCGGAGCCACCGCAGCAGCCGGTGGTTCCGGCCACGGCTATGGTGGCAGTAACACCGGCGACAGGGACGGATGGGAAGAAGAAGAGGGGGAGGCCTAGAAAGTATGGACCGGACGGCAAGTTGACGCCGGAGGCAGCGGCGAAGGCGTTGTCTCCGATGCCGATATCGGCATCGATTCCGTTGACCGGAGAGTTCTCAGGGTGGAAAAAGGGTAGAGGAAAGGCTGTTGAATCAATGAAGAAGTCATATAAATTTTTTGAGTTTGAAAATGCTGGAGGACCAGGTAGAAAATTTTCTTTCCTCTTTTGAACATCTTCATTTTATATAGTGTAGCCTCCACTAATCTTGGTTATTTGCTGTTTACTGTTACATTTGCCGAAGTTAAAAACAAAAAAGTTTAATTTTTTTTGTTTCTCAGTTCAATTAGGTTGATATTTGACTATGTAAGAAATAAGATTATTTTTTAAAAAGAAAAAATAGGTTGAGGTGTGGTTTTAAGCTGTGTTGTTGTTTTGGTTCTATGCTTTTGGTTCATGCTGTGGAAGGGGAAATTTATAGATGGTGGTACAAGTGGACCATTAGATTAAGATTCCCTTTCAGATCTAGAAAATGAAGACATGTATGTAGTGGTTGAAGGGGGGTGGATATTTTTGTGGTCAGAGTTAAAGTGAGTGATGTCGGTTTTCAGTTTAAGGTGGCAGCACATGATGCCCCATTTTTTTCTCTTTTCCTCCCTTTTTATGAGGAGAAGATTATGATTTTATGAGTGATGACATAATATCTGACACCACGGAATTTTGTTAGGACAAGTGAAGGCACCACACTAAGCAGTAAGCACATTCAGCAGGGTTCTCAGTCTGGTACCTCATAGCTGATGTGACCATCCTTGAAAGTTGAAACTGGTCCATGTTTCTAATAATTGTATTCAACACCTTGCTATCTGACCTCATATTATAGGGGATTGGTTTGGACCAACCATGCATGATATTGTTAAGAAATTTTGAAATAATAAGGACACAAAGTGGAACAATTTTGAGCAATGAATTTTTCTTATCTGATAAAAAAAATGGTGTGTTTTATGAAAGTTGTTTCATAAAATGATGGTTTTTTAAACTTTTAATTTCTATGTGGTTAGACAAATGTGGTAAAAGTCTGTAATAAGCTTGTGGACAAGTTCTGTGGTGGTCTTCATTGTTCTGGAATGCATGAAGCATAAACATAGCTGATTTTATATGAACTTGATTAGGTGAAGCATGGTTGATCAAGTTAATGGTATATATTGAAGGCTAATAAAGTATCTACTGTAGCACTAGCTTTTTGTATAACCTTACAAAGTTTTAGCATGCATAACTCAAAAATAAGGCATAGAATTGCAATTGCTGTTTTTCCTCATTAATTACCATAGTGAAACATATTTGTCAAAACTGCTTCCTTTTCTGTATTCTCTTAAAGGTCTCTTGTTCAATATAACTTCCTAGCCCGAAATGTATCATGTCCGGTTAAAGATGAATTAATAGAACTATGCTTTATGTAAAGTATGAACTTAAAGTGCAATTCATCTAATTATTAATGTATTTTAATAGGTAATGGAATTGCATACTCAGTTGGTGCCAACTTCACACCTCACATTCTTACAGTAAATGCTGGAGAGGTATCATGCTTGTTTCCTATCGATCCACATTCCGCAATAGTCAAATTATAGTTTTAATTTAGCCTTTTGCATAGATGCAAATTCCATTTATTTTGTTCACTCATTGGAATTCATTGTATTTACTCTCAATTGTAAATACCTTTCAGAATATATGACATTTTCCTATCTTTATTTGGTCTACTATTCAATATGGTTATTATTGAAAGTAATCTATTACAGCACACTCAATTGTTAATTGTATTCTTTATTTTCCTATGACATAATCCAGGATGTTACTATGAAGATTATGTCCTTTTCTCAGGACGGATCCCGCGCCATATGCATTCTCTCTGCCAATGGCACGATTTCAAATGTCACGCTCCGTCAACCAACTTCTTCCGGCGGCACTTTAACATATGAGGTTAGTTCATCCCTTGTGAGAAGCACAAAAAGTAGAGTTCTCATGCCTTATACTTAATGCTAATCTTACAGTCTTACTGTTTTATATGCAACCCTCTCCTTTCAGCATTTTTATGTTTTAGATATTGAATTTCATAATTTTTGTGTTACATAATGTGTTAATGTTTATTTTTAAATAATATGGTATATGGTTTTGGTCTGTCTGAGGTAAAAACCATTTTTTATGTGATTTAGCTTCTCTTGCATCATTTTTGGTATCAGATATTGAATTACGCCAACTATAGCTCTTCATCTGGGAATTCTGTTGCATACATTGTTGTTTTGTGTCATCTTGACAATTCGGATTTCCTTTTGCACTATACATCTCTGGGAAATAACTCCCATTATGAAGATAAAACTTCTTTTATGTTTTTTATTTGAGATCAACACGTGGCTGCTAAACCATCATCATTCTTTGCCATTAATTCCCTCAAACTTAAGACTGATGGCGCTGTTGGATTACGTTAAATATGCTGATGCATATTGGGTTCTTTTACAGGGACGGTTCGAGATTCTTTCCTTGTCTGGCTCATATATGCCAACCGAGAACGGATTCACAAGGAGCAGATCTGGTGGGATGAGTGTTTCTTTGGCAGGTCCAGATGGTCGAGTAATGGGAGGAGGACTTGCCGGTTTGCTGGTAGCTGCAGGTCCTGTGCAGGTAACTTCTGCTGTAAAAGAAATTTTGAGAGAATATTTATAAAGCTTGTAAAAATGTTGAAAAAATGCTTAATTAGTTCAACATCATAAAAAACAATTATTTTTGTTAACTTATAGCTTAGTATATTAGTGTTCTAAGATTAGAATTATGATGAACTATTTAGGGCATGGTAGGTTTCCCTTTTTTTCTGTTTTCTTTTTTCACTCCTATTTTCACTTATTCTTTCACAAAAAATTACTAAAATGAAAACAAGAAACAAAGAGGAACATTTCACATATCAAACTAGTTTGTGGTTTTGCATCAGGTTGTTGTTGGTAGTTTCATTCCAGGTCACCAGTTAGAACATAAACAAAAGAAGCAAAGGGTGGAACATCATATATCATCAACTATATCGGCTCCACTTAATGTTCCTACTATTTCTGCTGAAGAAATGAAGATAACTCTTGGTGGAGTGAAGCCTTTCATGACACCCCCTTCGGTTCCTTTTCAAGTTGAAAACATTCCTCCTCCTCCTCCTGCGTTTGTCAACGGCCAATGTTCTCTGAACTCATCTGGTGACGACGATGATGAAGAAGATGCTTCTTTGCATGAGAAAGAATCTAATCCTAGTCTTTCAGATCCTGCTGGAGTTGCATGCTAAAACATGTTCTCTCCTCATGATTGACACTGATTCTGACAAAATTTGACTTGAGAAAGACGAACACGTATTCTGTCCGTTCTAAAATATCCGTTACTTCGACCGATATTTTGAAACGGAGGAAGTATATTGGAATGAGAGGTTTGAGGTTGGTTTTGAGCAAGAAAAGTTGTACTCTTTGGTGCTTAGGTGGTTAGTTAGGATATCACAAATTGGTTATGCTTTTCTTCTTCTTCTTCTTCTGTGTCTGTTCTTATGATGTGTCTCTAATGTTTTTTACTCATTGTTGTAGCAATTAGATGTAGGAATATCCCACGTACTTAACTTGTTTACAATTGTAGGAGAATGAAATTTGAATGTGCTTGAGGTGTTTCTGGATTGTAACCTGACTATATTATTTTATTTGAAAGAAAAAAATTGCATTTTATCCTTTTCATGTTTGATTGTTTTTCTGCTTATCTCTATGTTGTTCTGTGCACCAAAGAATCTTCAGGGAATAGTGTGTAGTTGATCTCAGAAATGCTATTTTAGGGACCATTTTTATCCAATTATCAAAGTTTCTTCCATTTTTACTTTTTTATTAAAATGAAAAGGGAAAGGGAGAATAAATATCATGAGAGTTTATTGGGGGGAAATCTGTTAAGAGTTAAGAGCAGTTACCTCTGCATTTGTTAAGTTTAGAGACACTTTGGAGCAGTCTGGTATGAAATTACATTTTTCGTTTTCATTTTAAGTGTTCTCTATTTTCAAAACGACATAATTTTATCGTTTTCACTGTTTTTTTTTTCTTTACAAAATTTAGAACATTGCAAATCAAAATGTAAACCAAACAGAGTTAAATTTCAATTTGGCCCCTGAAATTTAGCCCGATGTTCAGAATGACCCCCACAATTTCGTTGGCCCCAATTAGAACCCCCAAATTTGCAATTGTGGCTCCAACTTGCCCCTGCGATCTCCGTCACCAGAATGCTGATTTGATACAATTGCATGACACGGTGGACACTACTTAAACCACGGCACATTGGTTTCGCGCCCAAACCCTTTGGAAACCACGTCGTTTCTTTCCACTACGACGATCATAAGTTGCCAAACATCAAGAAAACCTTTACACTACGTGGTTTCCAAAGGGTTTGTGCGCGAAACCAATACGCCGTCGTTTAAATAGTATCCACCATATCATGCAATTGCGCTAGATCAACATTCCCGTGACGGAGATGATCGCAGGGACAAGCTGGAGCTACAATTGTAAATTTGGGGGAGGGGGGTCATTCTAAGCATCAAGCCAAATTTCATGGGCCAAATTGAGATTTAACTCACCAAACACACCTTAAAGTACAATTTTCTTTTTTCAAATATAAACTCATCTTTGGCAGTTCATTCAAATTTGCACTATCTATATCACTAAATGTTTTAGGATGTCAAACTTCACAACTGATATTTATGTTTATTTCCAATTCCAATTCCCAGAAAGAGAAATAGTCTCTCCTTCTTGGCTAATGGCTAGTTCTTCCAATTTGATAAAAAGTAAGGAGAATATTGTTCTGGATTAAAGAAATTCCCACAAACTTTTTCTTTACTGCAAAAGAATCAACTTCACTAAAAGAAGAAAGATTAAATGGAATCTCCACATATGCTGCTTCCAAGCATGTTCTTTACTCTTTTTGCAGTTCACTTTCTTCTCCTTATCCATCCATGTGATGTGAGCAAGAATAAAGCTTTTAGATTGGAAAAAAACCATTTCATATATTTCTTTCAAAATTGGCAACAGACCAAAATAATTTATCAAGGCACTATTAGTTCTAGTTAGAACATTAGAAAAAAAAATTCTCTATGAATTAAAAAAAAAAACCATCTATTACTATTATTTTCTTGAATGATATAATCATACAATACATTATACATACATACATCAAAATGTAACATAATGCAGATATGTTACAAGCATGTTACTTAATATAAGTTTCTTGGTATTATTACAACATTATACCAAGCTTGATGTGATCAACAATTCTTCTTTCCATCCTTTGTTGACTTTCTCTATGAATTCTTCTACCCGTTTTCTTAACTCGTCGTCGTCCTCCTCCTCCTTCTCCTCTTTTTCTTCTTCCTCGTCCTCTTTTTTCACCTCTTCGACGAAGCATTCATCGTTGCCTATAGTCTCAATGATGTCAACTTCAATTAGCTTTGCTTCTGCTTCTGCTTCTGCTTCGACTTGTCGGACATATGACACTTGTATTGCTCGCAACTCGGTATCCTTTTGGACAAGAAACTTCGAGTTTGTTTCTTGTTTTTGAAGATTTGTTCCCATGGAAGGAGTGACTTCACTATTTTCTTGCTGAACACTACTACTAAGGGTAGGCTTCAAGTCCAATAAGATATACACTATGATCAAATTGCAGAAGCAAAAAATGAATGCAGAACTTGAAGCTGCTTGAGTGATGAACTCCACTATAGAATCCAACATGTTTGTGAAAAAAATTGGAAGCAAAACACACACACACAAAAAAAAAGGGTACCTAAAAAGTGAGAGAAAAAATTAAATTAAAGGAGGAGTATGTCTATGTCTATGTGTGTGATTTGCAAAATTTCCTAGTCCTATTTATAAGACCTTGTTTGAGATTAGATGCAAACGTGTAAAGGACCTTTCACTATGTAGCAAAATTTAAGGAGATGCTTTGTGATGAGGTGTGGTGTGAAAGCTATCAGAAAATAGATTATTATCTTCACTAATTACCAATTAATTTAAGTACTTAACAATGTAATGTAATTACATTTGTATTATTATAATAATTGATGATTAATGTGTTAATGTAGGAGGGAAGTTTCTTCCAACTGTACGTGGGACCCTTTTTAACAACTTTTAATCTCATTAATTTAATAAAAAAAGTCTTTTGTTCTATTGCTAAGAACATCACATGGAACTTTCTTAGCCACTCAGAAGAACAAGGCCCTTTATGTCATAACTTGACATCACCAATCAAAACTTTTACGTGGCTTTCATTTGTTTCTCTATAAATAGGTTTCAAGATTGGTTTCGAACCGGTTAATTCGGTCTAACCCGATATTTAATTTGTTGATTTGGTTTATGAAATTTGATTCCATGTATCTTTTTAAGGTGATTGGTTCAAGCCGAAAAAGAATCGGTCATTGAAATAATAATTAGATTAGACTATGTATATTTTATTTGTAGGATAAATTATAAAAAAATATATTCAAATTATTTAATTATTGACAAAAATATCCTCAAATAATTAAAAATTTTGACAAAAATTTCAAGCTGTGATCCGACCTGCTTCATTTTTTGTCGAATTTAAACATTTTTGTCACATTATAAAATAACTTGAGAGTATTTTTGTCGATATTAAAATTTAAAGACATTTTTATCAGTACGAAGATAATTCGAATGCATTTTTAGTGATTTACCCTTCATATGTATTAGTATGAGATGTTTAGGGTAATTTTCTTAAATAAATTAAGTGGAGAAAGAATTTACCTAATAACACATTTTTAAATACCAATACGTAAATGCATTTTTTCATAATTCTATAGAAACCACTATTGGTAGTAGTGGATTAGGGAAGAACATCAACCGCTGCTGGTAGCCGCAGTTTATGTGTATTGGTGGCATAACAGAAATCGCTATAGGCAGTAGCGATTTATGTGTATTGGATGGTGAACGTAAACCCTGGAGACAGTAGCGCTTTACGTGTAATGTATGCTTATGGTGCTTGTCTATGTATATCCATCCAAGGCATTGAAGTAGCAGCGGAGTGCTATTTTTCACAAATGGACGATGAGAAGAGTTTTTTTTTAACTCTAGTCCATTGCTCTGAAAAAAAAAAAAAAAGATACGGGTCAAATTTACTGGATAAAGAACTGCATAGTCTTTTTATTCGAGTGCATTTTTGGTAGTTTATCCTTCATCTATATTAACACGAGATGTTTATGTACTAGATTATTTTTAGTTTTATTTTAAGTTATTTAATTTGATTTGTCTGAAATTAACTACCTCTTTAAAACTTATATACTATTTAAAGTGATTAACAAGGGTTTACGAGATTTGATCATTTGGAAAAACAAAAAATTGTACACATGGATGGAATTGATGATATTTTTGGTGAAGTTTGAAGATCTTATAAGCTTAGACAGTGACACAATGAAAGTGACTTAGGACCAAACCCTACAACCAAACTATGTTTGAAAAATGTGTTGTTTTCTATTGCTTGAAAATGTCACTCTTGATGTTACATATATAATAACTTGTCTCACTCATTGGTTTTCATGTAATGAAATTTATTTGTGTGTGACCCCATCAATTAGAAGACAAAGAAAAAGAAAAAAAAAAAAACCATAGAAACCTATTAGTGATTATAGATGGTTAATGTACTTTTTCAATATACAAAATAGAGACACCCTAATTGATTTTCTTGTGAGCTGAAATTGAAACAGCTTGGTCTAGCTAAACATGCTCAAATTCATTGTTAAATATTAATAAGGTTTATAATTGAAATTCATTCAAAATTAATTTTTAATGAAATATATAGACGATATATGATGTATGCTATGATACTATTATTGTAGTGACTAAGGTGATTATACAATTCTGATAACACTTAAAAAATATTGTAAAAATTAAAATAATATTTTTTTATATTTAAAAATATTTTTAATTTGAAAATAAAAATAAAAATATTGCAAAAGTATATATAAAAAAGGTTTAATTACTCTGTTAGTCCCTATAGTTTCGCAAAATTTTCAGTTAGGTCCTTATACTTTTTTTTCTTTTAATTGGGTCCCTGCACCAAATATTTTTTTCAATCAGGTCCTTCTTAGTAGTAATTGACTTAATTGTATAGGGACCAAACTAAAAAAAAAATTTGTGCAGGGACTCAAATAAAAAGAAAATAAAGTATAGGGACTCAATTGAAAAAAAAAATTGGTGTAGGAACCCAATTAAAAGGAAAAAAAATATAGGGACCTAATTGAAAATTTCGCAAAACTATAGAGACCAACAGAATAATTAAACCTATAAAAAAATATTACCATAATTTTATTAAAATACATATATAGTGAATTATTAAAATTAAGAACATGTATTAGCTACGACAAACCAGCTAAGAAATTCATAGAACCATACATTGTTATTGAATTTTTGTTAAAATAAAGAATGATTGAAGCATGTTCTTTCTCCCTTTTTCAATATATATAATTTTATTACACCATAAACCATAAAAAGTTGTTGCCTGTTTTAATTTGACGGTTGATTTGAACCGTAGCTACCAACAATTATTATTTATGGGCCTTAGGTTGACTTGTGATTGTATTAGATCTAACTATAGTCAAAGTTTTCTTTTTTTAATTTCTTTCACACTTCTTAATTATTGTCTCATTCAATGTGTTCCATCAAAATCCATATAAATAATTTGTGAAATTGTGAATCAGAATTAGGCAAATAGTCAACAATTGTCCATGAATCTCAAATTTGACTGCTTTTTTATACAAAAAATTATAATATTATAATTAGTTATTATTGAATCTCTATAGTAGTAAGTTTCTAGATTGAAATTATCTAATCCAAATTTATTTAACTTGCCATTTTTGTATAGCAATTAGTTTTATACTATTTTTAAAATAAGTATTTAATTTCACCTTTTTATAGACCAACATACAACTATACATTGATATTAGATTAGTGATTTGATCAAGTATTATGTGCACAAAGTATGAAGCACGGATTCTCTCATAGTGCCGGCGTATCCAAGTCGAATGGGAATCCGACGCCGACACGTGGTGGATACTTTAAACGAGCATATTGGCGGCGTGTCTTCTTGTGATGCAGAATTTTGGTGGAACTGTCACGAATCCGAACGAATCCGACTCGATTTAGATGTTCATGAGACGGATTTTTCTGCTGGAATGTAAATTTTCAATTGATTTTGTGATTTTATGGCACGATTAACCAATTTTTTCTTTCTAATTTTAAAATATTCTAAAATTAAAACAAATCAAAATTTAAATTTAAAAATAAAATAATTAATAAATCAAAACCTAAATCTATTGTCTTTGGTAGCTTACTTACTTACTAACTTAAAATTTTTTATTATTTTTAATAATTACATAATTTTAAAATTTTTTTATTCAACTATATTTACTCTTATATTTAATATGATATTTTATTAATTTAATATATTATTTAAATTTTAATTCACAACGTATATCCAATTTTTTATAAAAAAAAAAAGTGTCAGCGTATCCGTGTTGTATCCAAGGCACAAACTACTTATAGAAATGTATGTTCTTATAGTTTTGGCAAAGGTTTTTTTTTTTTTTTTAAATATTATTGTTTACACTTATTATAAGCTGAGTTGAATAAATATAAAATAATTGATCCATGAAACACATGGTATTTGTGTTCCCATATGGGTAAATAGTAATGCTACACATAAGGTCATGTGCTAATTAATATCACATTATTAATGGATTTAGAAATTCACATATCTCTTTCACACAATGATATTTTGAAGATTGAGTTTATATTCTCCATTCAAAGACATAATTTTCCAAAGGATTCTTTAATAATTGCTGGACACAAAAGGGTAGGAAGGAATGAAATCAATTTTTTGAAGTTAGCCCTAATTACTTTACAATTAAACATTAAGTTTCACATAATCACATTTTTTTAGGGTAATGCATTATTTAATTAGTAAAGCAAAAGTTTTGATACAAGAAGATAAAACAAGACCAACTTCACAGTACATAACAAATGTTTAATTAAAAAATATTTTATCTAAAGATATTGTTTTTAAAATTTGACATATTATTTTTTGACACCGCCGGTATTAATTATTATTTAAAATTTAAATTTTGAAAATCACATTTTTCATCTATGAACATATTTATTTATTTATTTTTTTTTACCAAAGATAGGAGACTCGAACCCGCAACCTCTTAATTGAATATGTGGAGACTATGCCATTTGAGCTATTACTTATTGGCCTATGAACATACTCATTACTCAAGCACATAAGTTGAAATCTTATTATACGAGGGAATAAGCATGTCATCACTCAAAACTTAATATTAATAAACTATTCACACTAATTAATAAATTATAATTCAAGTGATATAATTTTTTTATACTCATCTAAAGGTTATAGATTCGAATTTTTTTATTTAAAAAAAAAAAAAAAAAACTATTCACACTTGGTTTGTAATTTTTGGTCAGGCAATATAATCTGTAGTTTTTTTGGGCCTAGACAATATAATAAGTGTTTAAACAAAAATAATTTGGTCCAAAACCAATAACTTGAGCACTCTTTGATTTGATTCTTTCATGGATTTCTTTTTGGGTCTTCAGCGTTTTTAATTTCAATTACAAGTCCAGATAAATCTTGGACTACAGTTTTATTTGGTGATTAATTCACTTCACATGGCCACATTATGACCATAATTCAATAGGCAAATTTTGTGGTGTCTATGTATTTGGTATCGAATTTGCCGAACTAATCTTTTATGGTAAGTTTTACTATTTAAAAATTATTTATTTTTATATTTTTTAAATTAAATATTAATTTTATCTCTTTTTAATAAATTACTAAATTAGACGACTATATAAACAGCATAGCAAATACCAATTCAATATATATACAAAATACGTATTTTTGGATATTGTACAAAGATTAATAAATACATTAAAAGTTTAAATTTGAATAATCTTTATAAAAAATTAATTTGCAATCTTAATATATATTTTAACACATATTAGTTAAATACTTATTTATTTATTGAGCATAGCAATCATTGTTATGTACACGATTATTATTTATTTAATGTTGGTTAACGGCATTTTTTAAGCCCCCCATGAACACATTGCTAGGATTAAAATGCAGCCCATGGCTTTGTAAGAAAACAATTGGCATTTGTAATCGACAACCTTGAACAACCTATATTACTTAGAAACAACCAACTCTTTTGTCAAAACCAGGTGCTCTCAAAATTCCAATCACTCTTTTTCAAACAAGACCCTTCATTCATTCAATTTCAGTATGCGATATTTGAATCAGATTCAAGGGGATGTAGTGGACTACAAATCAAAGTTTAGATCATTAGATACACTAAAATAACATTTAAAAATATAATTTTTTAAAAGAAATAATGTATAATATGATATAAAAAATTTTATAAATAAAAAAATAAAAAAATTATTTAACATTTTTGTCTTTTAGAAGATATATTTCTTGATCTATAATATTTATACATAATTAGAGAGCTATTCAGATAAAAATGTCTAAAACGTATTTTTTTAAAATATTTTTTAGTAATTAAAATTTAACACATATAATCGATTAAACCGTATTATTTTTGTCAAAATTAGGATAGACAAATTAATTTGACCGAAAAAATAGTGAATCAAATCTTGAACTGATCTAAATTAATATTTTTTTTTTATAGAAAACGACTATAATATCTTTATTATAAAAAATGACTAAAATATTTTTATTATATATATTAATTTTAAAAATCTTAAATTCTAGTTTTTTACTTCTTTATAGTCATAAAGTTAGGATTTAGAATTTTTAATATATATATATATATATATATATATATATATTAATAAGGACATTGTAAATATTTTTTATAAAAAATAATATTAATTTAAATCGGTTCAAGATTCGATTTACTATTTTTTCAGTTAAATTAATTTATATGGCATAATTTTGACAAAATTAATACAATTTAATCGATTATATATATTAAATTTTAGTTACTAGAAAATATCTTTAAAAAAATACATTTTAGACGTCTTTATCCGAGTGACTCCCTAATTGTTCTGGAACAGACGTGCTTGTACAACTGCTTTAATTTTGATATGCTAATAGTATAAAACGTTTTACATCGTCATATAATTACAACCATTCTTTTGGATAGCATAGTCAATGTAAAAAATAATTATTTTTACTAATGTGAGTGAATACACGTATAAAACTGACCATGTATCAAAAATAAATTCTTTAAAATATAAATGGTTAAATTACAAAGTTGGTCCTACACTTCTAGTGAAATTGTAAATTAATTCTTATATTTTAAAAGATTGTAATTGGATCTCTAAAGAGAATTAAAATTTACAATTTAGTTCCGCCAATTAAAAATGGTTGATTTAACAGAATATTCTCAAAATATGCTGAAAATATTCTGTTAAAATAGAGAATATGCTAAAAATATTTTGTTAAATAAAATATTTTTTGAACGATAGGGACTAAATTGTAAATTTTAATTATTTTTAGGGATCTAATTATAAAATTTTAAAATATAAAGACTAATTTACAATTTTACTGAAAGTACAAGGACTATCTGTATAATTTAACCAATATAAAAACTTCAACATAAGGAGCACAAGAGTCTCATGAAAGCCTCAACTAAATATCAAATCTCAGCCATCCATCCTATTTTTCTCTTTTCCACCAGCAACGGTCCACATTCAATGTCCCTTCCAATCCCGCCACGTGTCAAGCCCCTCTATATATATATACCTCACCTCTCTCTCCACTTTCTTTTTCACTGTCATTTTCTCGGGAAAACTGAGGGAGTGAGAAAACCGTGAAAATTTTGAAAAACCACTGCGATTCACTGAACAACGATGGCAACGATCAGGTCCGTCAAGGCTCGCCAGATCTTCGATAGCCGCGGAAATCCAACCGTCGAAGTAATCATCTCATCATTTTCCTTTCCATTTTCATCTTTTACTTTCTTTACTATCTTTTCGTTTGCCGAGGAATATTCGTTTTTCTCGGCGCTCTGTTTTCGGTGTTACCGAGAGTTCCTTTTACGCGAAGCTTTGTTTTTCTCGTTTTCAGGTTGACGTTACTCTTAGCGACGGAATCTTCGCCAGAGCTGCCGTGCCTAGCGGTGCTTCTACAGGTAAACTAAACGATCGTCGTTTTTTTTGCTTTTGCAAAAAAGAACGTGATTATGAGTTATGATGTTTTTCTTAACGATGTTATGTATGTTGTCGTAGTAGAGAAGTAGTAACTAGTAAGTAGTTGTTTCTGTTATGATGCTCGAAGTATATAATCGTTTTCAGAATGAAGTGGAAAAGTAATAGCTGCTTATGTAGGATTTGAAGTGATATTTGGTTGTATGTGACTGACATGCATGCGTTTTTGTTTGCATGCTGTGTAAAGGTGTTTATTTAGTGATAGCATGCCATGCTGGTAGTGGTAGTTTAAGTACTGTTTCCTAACATTTTTGTTTTGTTTTTTCAATTTGTTTTGGTTAAGGTGTTTATGAAGCTCTGGAATTGAGGGATGGAGGTTCAGACTACCTTGGGAAAGGTGTTCTCAAGGTACTTCGTTCATAGGCTTTCACTTTGTTATTTTAGCCTTTAAGAAATTTTTGTTGCATATGTTTAAATTTTGATGGCTTCCTAATTTTGCTTAATATATATTGCTTTCTGCATTATTTTATCACCCTTAAAATGGAATGGCTTTGATGACAATTTTTTTTTTTTAATTTTCCTTGCTTAGGCTGTGGAAAATGTGAATAAAATAATAGCACCTGCTCTGCTTGGCAAGGTATTTTAGCAGCTATAGAATTTGGTTGTAGCATGTTATTTTAAATCCTGTCCTACATCAATTGTGTTCTTTTATTTGTTTGAGTTTACAGGACCCAACAAAGCAGACTGAAATCGACAATTTCATGGTACAACAGCTTGATGGAACTGTTAATGAGTGGGGTTGGTGCAAGCAGAAGGTATTACCACTTGATTCCTTTGGCTTCCTGAGTTAAAATAGCTGCATTTTTCTTTGTGGCTGTACTGCACCCATTTTATGCTGAATGGCTTCTAATATCTTGAAATTTTTAGCTTGGAGCCAATGCTATTTTGGCAGTATCACTTGCTGTCTGTAAAGCAGGTGCTGCAGTGAAGAAAATTCCTCTGTACACAGTATGTAATGTTTCCTTACTCATTAGCCATAGTTGTTCTGTAGTTATCTTGTGGTCTGATGGTTTGCTTTTGTATTATTTGAAATTTCAGCACATTGCAAATCTTGCTGGGAACAAAACTTTGGTATTGCCTGTACCTGCATTTAATGTTATTAATGGAGGCTCACATGCAGGAAATAAGCTGGCAATGCAGGTAATGTTGATTTAATACGATGGTGATCAAGGGTGTGAGATATATCTTACTGCTTTGCTGTGTTCTCTTCTACAGGAGTTTATGATTCTCCCTGTCGGGGCATCCTCTTTCAAAGAAGCAATGAAGATGGGTGTAGAAGTATACCATCACCTGAAGGTTATTGCTTTTTGCCCCTTTTTTTACTTCCTTATTTCATCTCACTTATGTAGTTTCCTAAATAAATTAAGGTGTTAATGCGTGTCTTGCAGGCTGTGATTAAAAAGAAGTATGGACAAGATGCTACTAATGTTGGAGATGAAGGAGGCTTTGCTCCTAATATTCAGGTCCTTTCCTTCTCCCCTTGGTTGTAGCGATCCAAACTTTTATATGATCTGATTGTTTTATTTCATCTTTACTCATTAATGTTCTTTGCATGTCAAGAGCTTTAATAGTGTATGATATTCTTTCTTCAGTTAATTTATAAAGATAGTAAACCACCCCTGGTTTAAGACATGCCTCTGGATAGCTTTTAGAAAATTTTCTTTTTTTTTTTGGGGTTCAACCTTTCTCTTAGCAAAGCCTTAAATTTTATATATTTATTTTTCATTTAGATTTTCTGAGAAGTGCTTACAAGTCTGCATTGATAACAAAAATAATAAAATAAGATAAATTGAGCAAGAGTGTTTTTTATAGCCAAACACAGAAACATTAAAAATTTTCCATTATTGTATGCACATTTTAGCTAAATCTATTAATAAAACCTGCTTATGCCTCTTTATATATATTTTTAAGAAGCTAGATATTTGCTTTAAAAAAATTGGTATTTTTTTTTTAAATATGGTCTTTTTCTAAATAAAGTTGTGGCCCAACATACATGAAATATTGTTACAGTAGTTCTTTTTATTAAACTATAATGCTTGCTTTTTTAGTAACATTTCCAATCCAAATGGGATCTTTATCCCACCTAAATGTTGCTTTTGTACGTTTTCTGGTTCCTTTATAGGAAAACAAAGAGGGTCTTGAGCTTTTGAAGACTGCCATTGCAAAAGCTGGTTATACTGGAAAGGTTGAATCATAATCTCCACTTATTCTGACAGTGTATTACTATATGGCTGATATTTTTACCCCTAATTTTCTATACTTGCACCAATTGCAGGTTGTAATTGGTATGGATGTTGCTGCCTCAGAATTCTATGGTAGTAAGGACAAAACATATGACTTAAATTTTAAGGAAGAGGTACACAAATTTTCAAATTTCTTGCCTTTATTGGGTTATTTCTCTGTTAAATACTTGACCAAGTAAATTACTTTCTTATTGCAGAATAATGATGGATCCCAGAAAATCTCAGGAGACAGCTTAAAGAACGTGTACAAATCATTTGTGTCAGATTATCCAATTGTTTCCATTGAAGATCCCTTTGATCAGGATGACTGGGAGCACTATGCAAAGTTAACTGCTGAAATTGGCCAGCAAGTACAAATTGTTGGTGATGATCTCCTTGTCACCAACCCAAAGGTATGCTTAACTTCTAAATTGGGGGTTATGCTAATTAAACATGTATCCTTTTGACACTAGTCTGTTAATTGTAGCGTGTGGAAAAAGCAATTAAGGAGAAAGCTTGCAATGCCCTTTTGTTGAAGGTAACTTAGCTGCTACTGGATTAAGATGTCCATCTTTCTATTTAATAACTTTCTTTGTAAATAGTGAGTGAAATCTCATCTTATACAATTTATATATTAGGTCAATCAAATCGGCAGTGTAACAGAGAGTATTGAAGCTGTGAGAATGTCAAAGCAAGCTGGCTGGGGTGTCATGGCCAGCCACCGGAGGTATGAGCCCACCTCTCTGGTTCATTGTTTTGTTATTTTTATTTTAATTCTTATGTGATGTGATTTCGCTTGTTCATTGTAGTGGTGAAACTGAGGATACTTTCATTGCTGACCTCTCAGTTGGATTATCAACGGTAAGTTCTTATGTGGCTTTCAAATTTTCACCGTAATGCTTTAGCCAACTTTCTGAAGAAAGCTAATACAATTTCACATTAACAGGGTCAGATCAAAACTGGAGCTCCCTGCAGATCAGAAAGGCTTGCCAAGTACAACCAGGTATACTGTGACTGTGAAACTTGTGCTTGATGCACTACGAATAATTCGAGTTGAATTTTTCGACCACTATCATGCCACTTACCTTCCGTTTTGGTCTTGTGTTGCAGCTTCTTAGGATTGAGGAGGAGCTTGGTTCTGCTGCAGTGTATGCTGGAGCCAAATTCAGAGCCCCAGTGGAACCCTACTAATATGTTCCAAATTAACTCTGCTAGAAGCCTAGAACTAGAAGAGTATAATATAATACGTTTTGATGGGTGTGTAATTTTGCAATGAGAAACATCACATTGGGTACTTGCAGTAAACTATAGTCTGATTTGCTTTGCTCATGTTTACGGTTGGCTTGTCAAATATCATCATCATCATCTATATCAAATATTATAAAGTGGAAGAATCTATTTTTAGTGGCACCTGCATTTGGCTTGAACTAACTCTTTGAAATTTGACCTGTGTGGTCTCATGCCTTTCATTTCAATCATTTATTATTCCAATAAGTTATTGTTAATATTTAATATTAAAATAATATTGATCTTACTAATTCATGGTAAACCATTAGAATTTAGAAATGAAAGAGAATGACATGGTGGATTCCATCCAAAATAAAATATGCCTCAGTCGATTATTGTTGTTATCGTTATAGTTTTTTCTAAATCAAATAACGAGATTTGTTTAAGTCTACTTGTTAAAACATTAGGGACAGAAACTTTGAATAGGAAAAAAAAAATTATGCAAGTCTTGTATTATTTTTGTTGAAACTTGAAAGCATACGTATTGTGATTCTTTCAAAGAAAGTTCGCTTAAATTGAACATGATAATTGGCCTTTCACAAATTTTAACTTAACCATCCTTGATTCATGATTCATCCTATTTAACTACCATTATGTTAAAAATCAAGTTACGTCTATATTAAAAATTAATAGTTTATATAAAATATATATTTAAAATATGTAAAATAATATATATTTTTACATAAATATATAATAGTGATTTTGTTATTGATTTTTAGTACGGACATAGTATTTTTGCTATGCTAACTATAGGAAAAACAAGAAAACAAAAATCATGGTTAGAAATATACTTATTTTACACCTCTTTTTTATACTTTTGAATTGTTAATAATAATAATAATAATATTTGTTCAGCATTTTGGAAAAAAAAAAAAAACAAGAGTAACAATTAACATAAAATGGGAAGGAAAAAAAAAAGGTTCCAAATTTCAAGTATATACACATATAGAGCATAACACTAAGAGCTTGACACTCTGACTCTAAATTAACTACAGATAAAGCAGATTTTCAGAGTTCACCAAAAACAGAATCAAAGAACCCCCCACCCCCTTCTGCGATTCCTTCTTTAGCTTCTTCCTTCTCCCAATTCCGATCGATTATTGATAATTGGTTTATGGAGAGCGCATCGGAGCTGGTGGAATTCCCTTTGCTGCAGACGCCGATCGAAGCAAACTACAGAGCTTGCACCATTCCCTACAGATTCCCCTCCGATAATCCTCGCAAGCCCACTCCCACCGAAATTTCTTGGATTGATCTCTTCTACAACTCCATCCCTTCCTTCAAGTACCCTTCTTCTTCTTCTTCAAGTTCTTTCCTTTTTGGTTTTCGCTGTGTGATTCGCAAGCATCTTTTTTAGAATGTTTCTTATCATATACCCTTGTGCTCAATTTGAGCGTAAGTGGCGTGTTTTGTTCATTTCTGAGATAAAAATTTATACTTTTGCATTGCATTTTTGTTCTGTTTTTTTTTTTTTAATTGTTATGGTTTAGCTTGGGCACTATTGCTGTGTGAAATTTTGGCGTAGATTAGTGATTTTGTTATGTTTGATCTTGTACTTGTTATGATAATCTGAATTGTTAATAGTTAATACAGTAGTAGTATTACTAGTGCTGCATCATTTTTTTCCCCTTATTCATTGGAAGTTATGCAAAAATTTCTGCTGGTGTACTTGGTGGTTTTAACTATGTTTTCCATTTTCAACCAAATGCCTTTGGTTGTAATGGTTCATGTTGAATTGGCTATGACATTATCCTTTTATAGATTTGAGATAACATAGCATTAGCATCTTGGCATAGTTGTAAGACACACTAAAAGGACTTATTCTTGGTGCGGAAGTAGTTGCCATTGCCAAAGTGGTACGATTTGCTTGCCGTTGTTATGATATAACTTATTCCTTGACTTTTGAATAAATTAATAAATTAATAATTCTAAGTATGATGTAGAAGTTGTTGCAGTATGAGTAATATAGAAGAAGCTTCTTTTAAGAGAAGTTGAGTGTTACTAGTAGTGTTACTAGTAGGTGAAAGGCATTACTATTGGCAATGGACTAAAAATGTCCTTGTTTAGGAATCTTCGAGAAATGAATGTTTCTATAATAATTACTGAGTTCATCCATGTGCTTTTATTAACCCTTCACATTGTATTAAGTTAGAGCAACTCAGTGGCGTTGTTTTAGTGAAATATGATATTTTTATTTTATTGTAAGGACTCTTTTGTTTGCTTGTTTCCCATTCACAATATGGTTTAGCTTTGATTTGACAGAAAGCGTGCCGAGAGTGATCCTTCTGTTTCTGATGCTGCGACTAAGGCTGAAAAATTTGCTCAAAGGTGATCTATTTGTGTTATTTTCCCCTCCCATTTCTCCAATTTGAGAAGTTTGTTGCATGGAAGAGATCACATCAGTTTACTTTTGAATATTATCTAGGGATAACGTTTGCCATGTATCATTGTATTATAAGGCTTATACACTCCTCTATGCTATAAGTATGCAATAGTTTGTGGTATGGGATTTCCTAATTGCATCTTCTATTTGTGCATTTCCTGAAAAAGGTATGGTGACATACTTGAAGATTTGAAGAAAGATCCCGAAAGTCATGGCGGGCCACCTGATTGTATCGTATGTTCTGTACTATTTATCAATGAAATTGTAAAATAATATAAAAAAATGAATTAAAAAAATTAATCCAACAAAATTTAGCATTTTGGTGATTTGCCTAATTCTGTTGATTTATTTATTTATGTTTTGGTGTTTGGTGCCTTGGGCTATGTTCTAGCTCCTCTGCAGACTTCGTGAGCAAGTACTTAGAGAACTGGGATTCACAGATATCTTCAAAAAAGTCAAGGTAAGTTTAATTGCAGTTTCAGTCCCATCTGCTAATTATATATCTAACTATGGATTACAAAGTAGAGGAAAAGCATATGTCTATCTTATGTAGTGATTAAAGTAACGTCAAATTTTTGCCAACTTGTGAAGCATAGTGGGGTGGAATTTTTTTATAGAGTTGGTTGAAAGGTGTAAATTTATTAGCTAAAGTAGAATAGACTTTTAGCATTTGTTATCAGTTCTAAAGGAGGGGAAAGCATGGGTGCTAACATTATCATTGGATGGTGCATTTTATAAGCTCCAGATTTGTTATTCCTTTTGTGGTTGAATGCAACAGGATGAAGAAAATGCAAAAGCCATCTCCCTATTTGGGGATGTTGTTCGCCTTAACGATGCCATTGAAGATGAAGGCAAGCGACTTGAGAATCTTGTTAGAGGAATTTTTGCTGGAAACATATTTGATCTTGGCTCGGCACAGGTATGTGTTCTTCTAATAACTGTTGAATAACTAGAGTTAAGAAATGTTTGACCAACTTGGAATCTACTTGGTCAAGCATCAACCATATTTGGAATTTGGGTAAGCTGCGGTTTGTGTCCCTGAAGAGATCCTTATGCCTCCCCTTTTCCTTCCACTGAAATTATCCTAATTCATCTTTGTATGGAGCCATAGGCTGAAAATTTTGCATGGGAAACTAGATATACTCGTAATAACTTTACCGTGGTCTGCGTTTATTGGTTTACAAGGAGGCAACTGTTGTGTTATTTATTATAATCATATATGCGGGAATTTGGAGAATTAGTTATGCATTACCTTATTCTTCCCTCAATTTCTTGAAGCTTGCAGAGGTTTTCTCCAAGGATGGGATGTCCTTTCTAGCTAGTTGTCAGAACCTTGTTCCTCGGCCTTGGGTTATTGATGATCTTGACAAATTTAAGGCGAAATGGAGCAAGAAGTCATGGAAGAAGGCAAGTTTCATGCACATTGATAGATACAATTTTATCATTAGTTATATGTCTGCTGTCATATTCTCTGCAGTTCTTCTGCTGTAATCTGTCTCCTTTTGCATTGCAGGTTATCATATTCGTAGATAATTCTGGTGCAGATATCATTTTGGGTATACTGCCATTTGCGAGGGAGCTGCTTAGGCGTGGGAGTCAGGTTTGATAACATATCCTTTTTCTTGTCTTTCTTTTGGAATAAAATATTGATTCATCAAAATGAAGAGGGAAAGTTCCAAAAAGATGACAGGATAGTAATCATCCATAATATTAGGACAAAATGTAAACCAACAAAGAAAATTGCAAAGTTCAACAGAGCAAAGTGGCCTAATCATTCAGCATAGCCATTTTCTAAAAATGGATGTGTTCTTTACATCAAAAGAAGCTAAATACCTAACCTTACCCTAAATCAAGCATATTACAAAAATGTCTATAAATATTATTTGTATTCCAGCAAAATGCACTGAAGTGAAGCTTTTGTTGTACATTGCCACAAAAGTATTTCCTCTTTTCTTCTGTAGGTGTAGTCTTTGCCTCTTTTGAATCTATGTTTGAAACTGAAACTGCTTTTCAAGCATGTGATTCATAGCTTCCACCTTCTATATATTTTGTGCAATTCCCTTTTGAATGCAGGTTGTATTGGCTGCTAATGAATTACCTTCCATCAATGATGTGACTTACCCAGAGCTAGTTGAAATTATATCAAAGGTAATTAAAAGAAGTTTTGTAAACTTTTGGTATAACCATATTCTCTTTTTGAGGGGATATTACGGTATTCTTTTCTAACTCTATCATGTTCTTTTCCAGTTAAAAGATGAAGAAGGACATCTCATGGGTGTCAGTATTTCAAATCTTTTAATTGCCAACTCCGGCAATGATTTACCTGTAAGAAAATGAACAATGCTTTTTATGTTTTGAAAATTATAGTACTTTGATTGGATGTATCAGATCATCAAATTTTTGTAGTGATTTTGTTGCTTTCTCTTCCTTCGTTTAACGGATTGCAGGTCATTGATCTTACAAGAGTGTCACAAGAACTTGCTTACCTTGCCAGTGATGCAGATTTTGTCATCTTAGAAGGGATGGTAAGTTCTTCCTTGGATATTGTGGGAAACTTCTATTGCATTGATTGTTGTTAGATGCTTTGTCGGGCTTTGATACTTGAAGTGAAGTAGGATAACAAGGGGAGTAATGTTTTGGTTAGAAGGTATACGGTGGTATCAGTAGTCTTTCGAAGTTTGAATTAATTATCAACGTATATACAAGGTAATAAGATAGTTCTTATTAGGGATCCAAATGTTCGCATCGGAAGGTCGAAGCAATAAAACAGGAGGAGTCTGTTAAGATACATCATAATCATTTTGAACTGCACAATCCATAGATATATGTTATGCCTTTATGGAGATAGAACATTTTGTAATAATCTAAATAAAAAAATAATAATGATACTGAGTACTGACAACTTATAAACCTGAAGATAACATAAAACTGGTACCCAGATAATGAAATTAAGATAATATTTTTTTCTCTTAATATTTAGTGGCACAATATTCGACAGATATTTCATTGGCCAATCGGAATTAGTCAGACATATACATATTCATATCTTGTAATTTCTCAAGATTGCTTGTTTAGTTGTTTCCCAGTTATCCTTGTTCTGTTGTGTGTATCCAATTTCATTTAGATGTTGATGGTATATCCCTTCATACTTGTGTTCCACATTTATCTTTCAAATATTTTGAGCCCCTCTAGATTGTTTTGACTTATTTGCATATTCACAAAGATTAGAAGGTCTTCTTGGTTTCGTTCCTATTTCTTGTTTGAATAATTTTGTTAAAAAATAGTGAAAAATAAGAAACAAATTTCATTGCTTTCAGTATTCCCTTTCCAAAATCCTAGAAATAGTCCAAAGTTTGTTATTGAATTCTACATCGCATCATAAACACCGACATTTATTCTTTTGTCAGGGTCGCGGAATAGAAACGAATCTCTATGCTCAATTTAAATGCGACTCCCTCAAGATTGGGATGGTAATGCATTTAACTAATTTATGTTCCTTGTTTCTTTATCACATGAAATTATTGAGCTCTGAATCTTTGTTGCTGCTGCCATTTGTGTAGGTGAAACATCCTGAAGTTGCACAATTTCTTGGTGGACGTTTGTATGATTGTGTTTTCAAATACAATGAAGTCTCAAGTTTATAAGTCTCATTCTTTTCTCTTCTCTTCTCTTCCATTGCTGCATAGTTTCACTTTGTCTTAGTTTGAATCTCTCAACTTTAGAACATACCAGCATGAAGCTAATGCTTTTTCTTCAATGTCATTTTAGTTTTAAAAGAGAGGATTAAAGGGAAAAAAATCATACATTTTACTTGTAATAAAAAAAAAGTAGTTCTACACATATGAATTGGTTTCATGATGATGAAGCTATAATGTAGGTATTGAAATATTCAGTTTGTTTTTTTTGGTTTCAATTTTGTTCTTATAATTATCATAACTCTATTTTCAAAGCCTACACACTTTGGAATAATACTTTTATCATGAGTAGTGTCAAACTTTTTCTTTTACTTTCACATCTTGTTACACATATGACATAATTTCACTAATGATATTAGTTATGTTCTTAAGGTAGCGTTTGGTGGAGAGACAGAGACTGAAAGATTGATACTGAGAGACAGAAACTGAAATAAATTTCAGTATTCTGTTTGGTGTAAAGTGGGAGACAGAAATTGAAATAAGAATGAAGCTCTAATGTAATTTGTACAAAGGATAAAATTAGAATTAATTAATTGAAATAAGGGTATTTTAGGTATAAAATGTTGTTAAAGTTTCAGTCTCCGTCTTTAAAAATTTCAGTCTCCTGTGTCCCCACTTTTTGGAGGTACTGAAATACTGAAATTTTGGAGACAGAGACAGAAATTTTAGTATCAGTCTCTAAACCACCAACAAACATGATATTGAGTCTCAGTCTCCCAGTCTCTATCCTAGTACCTCAAAACAAAAGCTACCTAATAATTCAAGTAACTTTCACTAATCCGATTTTGGGGGGAGCCACTTGTGTTTTTTTTTTTTTCTTTTTAAATGACAAGTCAAAAGGACCAATTAATATGCATTGTTATGAGAATGTGATTACATCCCTTTGTGTTTATAATAATAATTTATTATTATTTGAATTGATCATAGCCAAATGTTTGTAGTGCATAGATGCCTTAATAAACAGAAGGAGACGTATTCTACAAGGATTGGATTTTGCATAAGCTTTCATGATTAAAGTGGGATTCTTGTCTTGAACATGACTACTATAATTTCTCTTCTCAAGTGTTAAACTATGGAAATAAGATTTAAGCTATAATAATGGTATATTACAATTCTATTTCTATAACTAATGAAACTTGTCAAACAATGTAAGGAAAGTAGAATGGGAGATTAAGAGGATCTACTTAAATCCTTTATAATTAGAGTTTGGCATCTTGTATATTAAATACGGTAATATTAAGGAGATAAAAAAAAGTCAAAATTTGTTTTATTTAATATTTAT
Organism: Arachis ipaensis; assembly: GCF_059453495.1. Lineage (NCBI taxonomy): Eukaryota > Viridiplantae > Streptophyta > Magnoliopsida > Fabales > Fabaceae > Arachis > Arachis ipaensis. The sequence continues at coordinate 156,238,541 of NC_142440.1, read as the reverse complement.
TAATTATTGTAATAAGATAAGTTTCGGCTGTTTTTTTTGTTATTTGTTTTTTTTGCTACCAAACATTTTCAATATTCAATATTAGTATATAAGTTTATTATTGTTCGTGTATATTTTTACTTTTTTTCTTTTCATTAAACAGAATTTAATTTTTATGCACTCTTAGTGCAAAAAAATTTTATATAAATAATCAATAATATATTACTGCATTAGTAGGAATAACTAATTTTTAAATTTATTATTTAAAATGTTATTTAAACGCATGAATATAATTGGATAATTCTTATATGTATCATAAAAATAGCTATGCATATGCATGACGTTATGGTTTTTTTTAAACAAAAAAGAATAACAATCTATTCACAAGTATGATGGAAAAATTAACTTAGAAGTATTCCATTAATTAAATTTTGTATTTTAATAACAAATTATATTTCAATTTGTAGACTCCTACTTTTTGAAAAGAATAAATAGATAAATAAAACCTCCAATCTTTTAAAACTCGCATCCATTTCTACCGATTCATTCATTATTTATTAGTCTCTCATCTTCTTCTCTCTCTCTCTCTTTTTTTAATATTTATTATTTATTTATTAATTTTTTATTAAGTTACATAAACCCGTTGATCCAAACTTTTATTTGCTTCATGATGATGCAATTATCATATTTTTCCTTATATTGCCTGCCTTTCGAATCCAAAAATGGTAACATTCCTCCATGTTCATGTATGTTAATTGGTCCTGTAATCCTGATAGGATTAATCAATAAATTGTTAGTTAGGACCTGTTTTTGTCAACTCTGGTCATGAATCATTAAATCAATAAATCACTCTATGTTCAAAATTTGCAAATGACTATTTTTTTTTCACTAGTCTTTATAATTTTATCAAATTTTTAATTAGATCTCTATATTTTTTTTTTTAAAATTGGGTCTCTATATCACATAAGATTTTATAATTAAGTCTCTACCGTAATAAAAACATTAGAATTAACAGAATATTTTGTTAAACTACATAAAATATTCAGTCAAGTGTTAGGCATATTTATTTTGTTTAACAGAATATTCCATTAATTTTAACGTTTTTGTCATGCCAGGGACTTAATTACAAAATTTGATATAGTATAGAGACTCAATCGAAAGAAAAAAAATATAAGGACCTAATTAAAATTCAGTAAAATTATAGAGACCGATAGAATAAGTAAACCAAAAATTTAAAATTATTTTTTTAGAGTGATTTTTGTTTTTATCCTGTATATAATAATATTAAATTAATAACAATATTTTATCTAGTATGCTAGTATAGCAGTGTCCATTTCAAAAAGCAGATTGCCGAATTATTTAATCGATTATCTGTATTTTATTTAACTTATATATTACCACAAAATACCACAATCCAAACCTCTGAACAAAATATAGTATTTATGAAATAAGGATATATAAAGTTTGATCCCTACTTGAGTAAGTCTTATATAAAGTAATTATTATTTTTCATAATTACCCAAACCTAAAGTTGAAAATTGAAATGTGATAAGATGTTTCACATTATTAGATATGCCATCATTTGAAAATTTAAATCATGCAATAATACTAATTTAATTTCGAAATCAAAATTATAAAATAAAAAATAATTTGTTATGCAAGTTAAAATAATCTTTGCCCGTTGATAAGTAAGGATATCGTAGAATTAAAGACACTAATTATTACATTGCAAAGCCGAATATACTGACAAAAGAGAAAAAGAAGAGATTAATTGATTGAGTGTTTGAACCTTTTTTCTGTACCTTACTTGTTGATAACAAATATATGGCCAATATTTAAAAGACACATGTGGTAATATGTATTATGTAATCATTAATCTTAATCATAATCAATGATAGCTCCAATATAATGTACATTGTAGGGTTTTTATTATTAGACCTTTTTTCAAGTCACATGGATGCATGGATGTTGGTTAATTAATCTCCCTCATTAACCATAAAGTTGAAATTTCATCTTCAAATATTATATGTATATATATATTTATGTAATTAATTTTTGGTTCGGTAAAACTTGAATTTATAACTGTAAAGTTAGCACAAAATTCGCAAAAGACAATGACTTTTTCTATTGGGTAATCATGATGAACCAAAAAATTTATATGTTTGCATTTGTAAGCTGCTTTAGATGTAATTGATGTTCTAAAACAAAGTTGATTGATGATTAATTAAGTAACCGTTGCAGTTGGCACAATTATAATTAAATGTCTTGCTTATAGTATCTTTTTTTTTTTTTCTACTTCCAAAAAAAAATTCATTTATTCAATTATTGTAATTGAAGGAAAAGATATTACAAAAAAAGACTATTTATATATGATAATCTATAAAGCACGGACATTTTGTTGAGTTGTCATGTCTGTGTTTCAGACACATTTCGGACACGACATTCACCGACACTCGTCCGACACACGTGTCTATTGTGTCCAACCGTGTTTTAATAAAAAATAAAAAAAAAATTTCGGACACGTCTGGACACACCTAAATATCATCGCGTGTCAGCGTGTCCAGTCTTATTCTTAACATATATTCTTAAAATAAATTTAGATATAGTATATATTATTATTTATTAAAACAAAAAATATTTTAAATACTTGATATAATTAAAATAAGACATTAAAAATAATTAAAAAATTTAATTTATATTTTAATATTAATAAAATATCAAAATATCATTACGATTTATCTAAAAAATACTTTATATTTTATATGTATGCGTGTCCCCATGTCATGTAAGATTTTAAAATTCGCGTGTCAACGTGTCCCGTGTCGTATCGTGTCTTGTATCCGTGTATTATAGATGATAATTATTATATAATATACTTGCACAAAGTAGATGCTAGTGTAAAATATTTCAAAATGGATGATAATAAAAAAATAAACTATTTTTTTTATATAATAAGAATAAGTGGTTCATTGAAAGAGTGTATATATAGAACATAAAATTAAATGCATGGTCTCCAACAATTAAAAAAAAATATATATTTCCTCATTTTCAGCATTATATCCATGCATATTCCGAATTATTTCAACATAATTTATAACTTATAGCACTTGATTGTCTTAAGTTCTACTCAACTAATTAATTAAGTGACAAAAAGAAAAGAAAAAAAAATAAAGAAAGAAAAGAAAAAGAAAAGGTAGATCTACTAACTGGAGTAAAAATAAAATAAAATGAAAATGAAAATGCATCCAATTATCTTGGTTGCTTCTATGAGTACATGAGTGCATAATTTTGTAAGATTAGATTATATGGCAATAAAATAAAATAAATACTGTCCATATTGTTTACATTAATAAAGTTTACATAAAAGAATCAATTACAATGTGTGTTGTTCCCCCCTTTTATTTTTCCTTTATAAAGGTGAATGAGACATTACAACTGATAATACATGTAAAGTCTATGCTTAACAACCACATGCTTTAGGTGAAATTATGTCACCACCCTCCCCACCAAAACCTCCATGTATATGTATGTACACCTTTGACTTTTCATCCCAATCATATACCCTAACACTATTCTTTCTTCTTTACCATCCTCATTATTAGCTCTAAATAAACTTCACGCATTTTTTACTTTTTATTATAAATTAATTAAAAGAATATATTCAGTATATGAAATATGAAATTGTAATATGATTTAAATGATAAAATTTATTACACATTTAAAATTGATTAACTTATTTAGAGTGCATTTCGTTTGCATTTTTATTTTTAGCATTTTTTTATAATTTTATGAGAAAATAAGAGAAAATAGTACAAATAATAAAATATTTAATTATTCTGTTGGTCTTATAACTTTATTAAATTTGTAGTTATTAAGTCTTTATAATTTTTTTTCTTTTAATTAAGTCCTTACGCTACTTTTAATTTTGTAGTTAAGTCTTTTTTAGTGTAAAAAATGTAAGAATTAATTGAATATTTCTCCGCAAATTGAACGTATCCAAAATTAATAACCTAATTAGATCTTTAACCACATATTTTTTGAAAGAAATATTTCTTTAATTTTAATATTTTTTACATGAAAAGGACTTAATTACAAAATTAAAAGTAATGTAGGGACCTAATTGAAAAGAACAAAAAAGTATAGAAATCTAATTGTAAATTTGATAAAATTATATAGGGACTAACAGAGTAATTAAACCATAATAAAAATTTATTTTTTTTTCACAATTTCTGAAAACTGAAAATATTAAAATAAAAACACAAATTGAACAAATAAAACCTTCAGATTTTTAATACACATTAAAAAATTTTAAGAATTAAACCAACATTTTAGCTAATTATTTTTCCATAACTACATATATCTATATATACATACATATGGTGTATTAATTATCACCAAACCGTGATTTCAGAATAAGCATTGATACACTTCAATTTGTAGATAAAAAACAATGAAAGTAGGTAAATAAAATTAGTTTGCTTTGTCTTAACTATCAAATAATCAATTCCTATCTAAGTAAAAAACCACCGCAATACTATTTAGTGACATTTAGAATCGCACAAATGTTAAAAAAGAAAACCATCACAATATGTATGCTTTGTTTTAGAGTATATACTTTAATACTTTAATTTATAACACCCAATAATAATAGATGTTTGTAAATTTTCTATAATAACAATGCATAAAATTATAATTTTTTATATAATTAGGAGATTATAAACTACTGCGCATGTACCAGCTGCACTCATGTTCATAATACCTAGAATTTCGATTTAATTCTTAAAATTTTTTGATATTATAACTTTAAATGAGTCAATCGATTTTATGAAATTTATACTAAAGTTAACAATTTTACAATTTAAATCTTATTAAAATTTTACATTTTATTTATTTAATTTACTTTTTTTATTTCACGTAAAATCTCAATTTTTTATACCTTACTCATGTTGGATGTAAAGTTAAAAAAAAAAAAAAAAAAAAAAGTAGTACTTATCATCATCAAATAGAAATTACTTGTTATTACCAAGTCACAAAAATGAAGATGTTATAGCTGAATGGATGTTTTTGATAATATTAATGGCAAGAAGGCTAGCTGTCTTTATTCTCCGATCCGTATTAACATCATGATACACAATATAACAATAATAATATTATTATAATAATCATGATTACCAAAAAAAAAAAAAAAAGTTGCTGGCAGATAGATTGTGACGTAGGCATGTGTTTTTCATGACTAAATAAATCTTTCATTATTTAATTAGTTAATAAAAGTAATAGTTTAGTTAATGGAAGAAACATATATAAGAGGAAAATTAAACATGACAAATTAAATCCGTAATCATCATGGATGCTCTTTTTTTTTTTTTTTAGCAAAATGAGAAATGGCATTTCAATATTTCATCAACAAAGCTTGAGCATAATTAATAATGAGTGATGGTATATATCATCAACCTTTCATTTGATAGCGTTGTTTTTTGTTCAATTCAATTATGTAATAGACATATATACAATAATAGAAAATAAGTAATTACTTACGTCTTACTTGACGGTTAACTAGTGTTTTTTGTTTATAATAATATTATAAAAATATAAATTTTTTAAAATTATATATTTTGACATCATAGATTATGATATAAAAATTTATACAATTAAATTATTTTTATAAAAAAAATTATAAGAAAAAAAAAGTTTTTATCAACTAAAAAGATTAAAATCTCCATAAATAAAAAATTAAATAATAAATTTTTAGTTAATTAAATAATTTCACAATTAATAATTAAGTTTAACTTTTATTATCTAAAACATGAAAGAATTTAATGTATATATTTTTATATTTGATTAAATGTTAAGTTTGTTACATAAATAACAATAATTAATTTTTATACTTATTATTTAAAAATAATATTTTTTCTATATATATAAAAAAATAGATATTAATAATATAAAAAAATTTATATTAATAGTTATAAAATTAACTCAAAATTAATTTTTTTTAAATAATTAAATTTTGATTCTAATTATTAATTATAATATTAGTATTTTTTTAAATTATATATAATAAATATTTAAAAAAATTTAAAATATAAATTATAAAGATAAACAATAAATTTAAAATTAAATAAAATTTTAAAAAATATACATATAATAATATTTTTATGTAAATAATATTACGAGATTATTTTTTAATTATATTTAGTTATAAATTTAACATATTTTTTATAATTTTATAAATTTATTTAAATTATATTATTTTGTTAATTTTATTTTTTGTTGAATAGAAATGTAGAGAGAGATAAAAATGAGAGAAAAAAGAGAGAAATATAAAGAAAAAGAAGGAGAGGGTTTATTAATTTTAGAGAAAAATATTTTATTTTAATTGTAATGAAAGAATATCTCATGATATATTTTAGTTTGTCAAATTAATAATATAAATTATAAATTATATATAGATTGAGAAGAAAAAAGAGAAATAGAAAAGAAGAAAGAAGTAGATAAGAGGATGGAAGAAAGAATTTATTAATTTTAAAAAAAATATTTCATCTCATTTTTAATTAAAAAAGATCATGTGACATATTTTAATTGTTAAATTAATAATATACTAATATAATTATATTTTAATTTTAATTTAAATATTTTAATTTTAATTTAAATATTTTAATTTCAATTTAAATATTTTAATTTTAGTTGTAACTAAAAAATATTATATTATATATTTTGATTGTCAAATTTATAATTAATTATCGATAATAATATATAAAAAATATAAAATGAATACAAAAATTTTTTTATTTAAAAAAAATTAATTTTAATTATAATAAAATAACAATATATAATATATTCTAATTATAAAATTAATAATATATAATCACAATATACATGATTCAGTTCGATAAAGTTGAGTTTAATATATATGCTCATTATTATATTGAACTCAACATACACATGCAGCAATAATTATAACATATATATACCAATCTTCGTGTATTCCATTTTCCGAAGCAATTAAACCATATGGTATAATATATATTACCATTATATTATTCATGATTTCATACTTCAACAGTTTTTGCATTCCCATAACACTATGATGCTTATAAAAAATATTATTTGTATGTAAAAAATAAACATCAAATTAGTTATTAACTTATTATATTATTATATATAAATTATGTATTATTTAATTTATTTTTAATATATATTTAATATTTTAATATATATTATATAAATAATTGATTTAATAATTAATTTTTAGATTAAGTATGATTTTGGTTCTTAAGGTAGGGCTGAAATTTTTTCTGTCTCTAACCTTTTTTTAACTTATAAAATCGTCTAAGGTTTAACTTAATTTTAAAATCGTCTTCGGACTAAAATACCTTTCTTCTCCAAAATCAAGTACAGAACCAGAAACAACAACAATGAAGCAATGTAATCAAATAGAAGCAGAAGCAAAAGCAGAAACAGAACAACAAGAACAATGAAACAATGTAATCAACTAGAAGCAGAAGCAGAAGCAACCAGAAACAACAATATAAAAGAATTATAATAAAAAAATCAACAACATAATAGAAGCAAAAGCAGAAGTAGAATGGAATTAGAATCAACAACATAATAGAAGCAGAAGCGTTTCCCCTTGTCCGAACCCTAGTTCTGCCAACCAGTCCCGGTCACCACTTCCGTTCACGTCGCCAGTGAGCCACCCGAACCACCCTCTTTTCTCTTTTCTTCTTTCTCTCCTCTTTTCTCTTTTTCTCTGTTCATTGTCCCCTGGCCGATCCGCCATCACAGCGCCGCCACTCTTTTCTTCTTCTCTCTTTGCGCTACCCTAGTGTCACCATCACAGCGCAAAGCCCTCTTCTCCTCCCTCGCCTCACCTCCAGTTCGTGCCATCTTCTTTGAGCTCCACCATCACCGTTGGCCTCTTCTCCACCCACCATCATAAAACCACCGAAGCCTTCCCCTATTCTTGCCTCGAACCAGAATCCACCGCCATCAAGCACCTCCGTCGAGCCCAGAGGAGTAGTGACGAAATCCAATGACCGAACGACGATAAGCGTGATTCCCTTTCCTTTCCCTTCCTCTTCCCCATTTCCACCTTTCCTTCTCCCTCTTCTTCCCTGAAATCCTAGCATGATTCCCTTCTTCTATTCTCCCGCCTTTAACCCGTTTTTCTTTTTTTTTTATATCTTTTTTAATTAAGGGTCATTTGGTAATAAAAATTAAAATTTTGTTAAAAAAAAAACAATTTTAAAATTAAGTTAAACTTTAGAGACGATTTTGTAAGTGAAAAAAAGTTAAAAACAAAAAAAAAATTTCAATCTCTACTTAAAGACTAAAATTATATTTAATCCTTAATTTTTTATATACACGTAATACGATTGAATATGTCTCTTACTAATTACATTTTAATTAGAAGAAGAAAACACACGAACCATATGGTAACTAGTTCCTAATAATCCCTATCTGTTTCTTTGTACCAGATGTAAACTCATGCTCTCTAATATATATTATCATACTTTTTCATATATTACTCTTTCAATTACTTGGATTGAGATACTTCTCAAATATAATCGATAATACTAATTGTGAGAAAGGAGAATTATTTCCTTATCATCATAATGCTGACCACGAAAGAACCAACGATATTTTCATGAGACTTGGGAATATTCAACAATGCATATCTATCAGCCTAAATATCTACTTTATTTAGAGTAAAATATAAAATATAGATTCCAGTATATAGTACTTATAAAGGTATAATAATATGAATGGTATAGTATATTCTTTTGTCTTTGAATTTATTAAAAATTTTAAAATTATTTTTAAGTTTTATTTTATTTTAATTTTATTTTAAAATTTTTTTATTTGTATTAAATATATTTTTGACGGTTAATTTTTAAAAATATTTAAGACTAATTCTATAACAATTTTACAAGAACAATTATCAATATAAATAAATAAAAAATAATTATTATATATTATTACTAGATTGGTCTTAAATTTTTTTACAAATTTAACTGTTAGAAATATATTTGATACAAATAAAAAATTTTAAAATAAAATTAAAACAAAATAAAATTTAAAAATATTTTTTAAATTTTTAATAAATTTTAAAATAAAAAATATACTTTACCCTATATAAATTTACAACTAGAATAACATGAAGAATTTTTCAAGATTATTTATGTATATTCTAACTATTTTAATTAAGAGGTCAAGTTAATTTGGTAAGGAGAGGTGTTTTATTTAGATTTCTGGGGTTTATTTTTTTTCATATGGAAAAAAGTATGGTGTAACACAATGAAATAGACGTGTGGCAAAAAATTTTACTGCTACGGTGTCAAATACAAATCGTAACCTGTGTTTTGAGTTTTTAAATTTTTTTTTTGTTTCTGAAAATCACCAAACGCAGGCTACGTTTTGAGTTTTTCATTTTTATTTTAATTTTGGTGCTAGCCAAACGTAGGTTTCGTTTTTGGAGCAACAATAATTAATTTTTTTTAAGACCACAAACGCACGTTACGTTTTGAGAGTGTTAGAAAGTTTTTTTTAAAGGTCTCAAAACACAGGTTGCGTTTTGTATAGAAAATAATATTTTAATCGAGAACTTTGTCTATAAATACGAAACGCAATTTCATCCTTCCTCACTTCTCCTTTTACTCTTTCTTGCATATAGTTCATAGGTGTGAGTTTTTTTTTTTGCAATTAGTTGTGTCAAAAAAGTCGGGTTAAGTGAGGTTGAGGTTATGGAAGGTGTTATAAATTTGCGAGTGTATTATAACGGTGAGATTATACCAAACACACACGAAAGAGTGACTTTTGTTTGTGAATGTTCGTTATCGTTTGCTATTCCATACACTATGAGTTTTCTAGAGTTGCAAAATGGTCTTTGTGATAACATACAAAGTCACATTTCGAAAATGGTGAGTAACATTTTATACAGGAATCATGTACAAGTATTCGGTGGGCTGATACAGTTTCAAATAATGTCCATCACTGATGACACAAGTATGCAACATATGTTCTGTATTTATCAACAAACCTGATTTCAGGTGCCGATAATAGAGCTGTATGTTGAGTTTGAACAGCATACGGGGATGGATGCGGTTGGCGACAATGTCAACGTTGATGAACTCGGGGATATAGATTGGGAAGAAGATAACAACGACAATGAAGAGGATTTTGAAGCCAACTATGAAGTCGATGACGGAGACTTGGCAAGCAATCCGGCGGTACAAAATGAGGCGCATGCGATTGTAAGTCAGCACCCCTTTGGTGTTCCGTCTTTTATACGGACTCTGGATCTCGAAGCCATGCATGTCCCAGAATATCCTAAGTATGCGAATATCGGTATGTTATCTTATGGTTATTAATTAAAGTTACCACTACCATTAATTTTATTTGCCTTGTCCGACTTACGGTGATTCGCATGTTGTAGATGAAGGCAACGTTGCGGCAAAAGATGGTGAGTTTAGTGTAGGAATGGAATTTGGTTCTAGAGAGTCGATGATATCTGCAATCAAAAGCTACACTATCTCTAGAGGAGTTGATTACACTGTTTATGAGTATGAGCTGCAGACATTCTATGAGAAATGCAAGGGTTATGGTACAGGGTGTGATTGGCTTATCTGAACTAGCTTGATTTGAAAGAAGGGGTGTTGGGAGATCAGGAGATACAATAGCAAACACACGTACACCATGGGCACGATTTCACAAGATCATGCCAAGTTTGACTCAGACACAATTGCAGATGCCATTAGGCTGTTGGTTGAAGCAGACCTATCGATAAAGGTGAAGTCTATTATTGCAGAAGTTCAGTTCAGGTTCAACTACATTGTAAGTTACCCCAAGGCTTGGTTGGCAAAGCAGAAATTTGTCGTAAAAGTTTTCGGTGATTGGGAAGTTTCTTACCAGACTCTGCCAGTCTGGTTGAAAGCAATGACTGCGAAGATGCCAAGGTCACGGATTCAAATAAAAACGCTCTACGGTGTAAGAGTGAGGAGGTTTACAGTGTAAGAGTTTTCCATCGTATTTTTTGGAGCTTCTATCCGTGTATTGTAGTATTCATGCACTGCAAGCCACTGGTGCAGGTAGATGGCACACACCTGTATGAAAAATATAAAGGTGCACTTCTAGTTGCGGTTGCACAAGATGAGAACCAAAATATTGTGCCTATTGTATTTGCGATAGTTAAGGGTGAGACGACAGACGCGTGGGAGTTTTTCCTAACCAATTTATGGAGATATGTTTTTACCATTGATGACGTGGGCATTATTTCTGACCGCCATAACTTCATTGATGCAGCAATAGCTCGTAGTAACAATGCATGGTCACCACAAGAGCGTGGCACATGTTCTTAAGGAGGTTCAAGGCTCCGTATTTGCATAAACTCGTGGTTAACACAAGTATTTAATTTTGCTTTATGGTCCTATTTATAGTAATTTTGTGGCATCTGCTTATAATTAAATGATTTGTTCAACAGACTATTCTAGGACGGAACAAGAGTACAACAAAAACTACGAACGGCTTAAAGAGTGGGGTGAGACATATACTCAATGGTGCGATGAGATTGGTGTTCAGAGATGGGTGTTGGTATTCGATGGGGGTCATCATTGGGGACATATGACGACAAACTTGGTAGAGTGCAATGATCACGACCAATCTCGAATGCCGGGTCTAGTGGAAGCTGTTGCAGCCCGAGCTGTCGTCTAACTCGGTCTGTCGAATGCCACTTTGTACACTCGAATGACACTAATGGCGACTTTGTGGAGCACATAAACAAATTTACAGCGAGGTACTCCGGAACCCCACTCCCATATATGGCTGCCATATAAACTGCACATTAGTAACCACGAGGCTGATTAGTAAAACTATTATTCTAAACAAGCAGCCTAATATAAATGGTTAAAACTTACATCGTCGACTCCCATGTCATTGAGTCCTCGCCTAAAATGCGCAGTAGGATTTCGTGTATATCTTGTGTACCGGCGCCAATGACTCCACCTAAACAAAATTAGATTGATTGCAATAAGAACAACAACAACAACAATAATAATAATAACAGTAAAAAACAATACCATCGCGCAAGTGGAACACCAACATCGACGAGCTGATCGTGGGGAATAGGCGCCAGGAACGGCATATGCTCCCATACCCAAACAAAAAGTAGTATGAGTGGCCCATCTATCTCTTTATAGTTGTATCGTGATGCACGACACAACGATCTGTATAGATGTGCCAGACTCGCTGCCCCCAACTGTATAGTAAAATCTGGTGAAAATCTTGAAGTAGAGGTAGAAACTTCGAATTCAATGAAGTGGTAGACTTATCTATAAACACAACCGTTCCGAGCACACAGAAAATGTGAGCCCGGACATACCACTCAATGGACTCTTGCATGTCACACGGTTCGGTGTCACTGCACTGCCGGATCTATCCAAGATTCACCTTGCCCAAGGCGTGATCGTGCGGACCGGGCTCCCGACCAAAAACTGAAGATGAAATGTGTGGGTTTCCGGCTTCCATCGTTCCCCCAAGGCACTCAGAAGTGTAGAATGACCTATCATTTTGCCTACTCGCGAAACGTATTGAAACTCAGTAAATGCTAGTGATACTGCAGCTACCTCGTTAAAGATCTCTGACGAATCTAGTTTTTTGGTCAACAAATTCCTAATAACCTGCAAAAAAAATTATTAATATCGCTTCATAAGTATTAACAATAACAACTATCACAATAATACTACTAATAATAATTTTTTAAAAATAACAATTAATAATATATCCAAAAAATAATAATAACAACAAAATAATAATAATAGTTCATAATTATCAGTATGATAAAAAAAATTATTACTGTTATAATAGACATTATTATAATAAACATATGACAAAATACTAATCATAACTAAAATATTAACTACTCCTATAAACCGAAAACAATAATAATAATAATAATAATAATAATAATAGTAACTTAAATTTATTATGAGCCGTATCATTTTTGTTTTTAAAAATAACATTGTTAATAAAATATTAATAATAATAGTTATTAATATATTTAAAATTATTAATAAGAACAAGATAACCATAATTTATTAAATATTATTATTATTATCATAAAAAATAATAATAAATTAATAAATAATAATAATAAATTATTAAATAGTATTATTAATTATTAAAAAATAATAATAAATTATTATCATTATCAAACAGTATTATAAAAAAATAACAATATATTAATCATAATAATAATTACTCAATAATAATAATAATAATAATAATAATAATAATAATAATAATAATAATAACAACGTCACTAATAATAATAATAATAATAATAATAATGATAATAATAATAATGAAAATAATAATAAAATTAAACAAAAATAAATAAAATCCAAATAAATATATTTATTTATCGTAAAATTTAAAAAAAAAATTTACTTATCCATAGAGGATGATCCAAATATTCAATAATGTGTTTTTCAAATTTAGTAAAATCACGAACCATTTTTTATTATAAACTATCTGAAACCCTAAATCTTCTATTCTTCTTCTTCTTCTGACACTTTTTCTCAAATCCTTGCAACCCTTCTCTAAAAATCCTCATGCAATGCTCACTCTAACCCACTCTCACCGTAAATTTCAACTCTTTCTTCCTTCTATCTACCTGTGTTTTGCATTATAAAGACCCGCTCAACACTCTCCTCCAACATATGGTGTTCATGCAGTCAGAGAGTCTATCAAATGCAATTTGTGTTTTGCCCCTAACAGTTGCCAATCGCAACCTGTGTTTGGAGAATTCTAAGGCGGTCAACATAGCAAGTCATATCTGCATATAGAGGGTATGGGATACATTTCGAGACTTGATTATTGTCCTTCCCCTCCAAATACAAGCTGCGTTTTGTAGTAGGATGCAGCTTTTACTTTTTCAAATGCAGTTAAAACGTTTTGCAGGTAATTGAATATGGCTGAACCATATACATGAATAACACTCCATGCACTAATATATCAAGATATCACCATTTTTATATCTATTAATAAATTAATTTCTGATATTTCTGGTGTTGCCTACAAATAAAAGACACATATTTTGAAAAAAGAGGAGCTCGTGGTCATTGAAAAATAGATCTTTTATTTATTTATTTTATTGATATGTAAGGTATAATCTTTTATCATATAATATTTATTTTATACTGAAATAAAAATTTTAAAAAATCTAGTCCTCTCCAAAAATAAATCCTCTAAATAGTAGTCATTGTAACTCTAGAGAAAAATCAATAAAAATAAAAACTCTTATTAATTGCCTTAGACTTATTTTGTCACTGTTACTCTTAACTTTGAATTACAACTCGCACTAGCTTCTCAAGCATGCATGGTTAAATTCTGTTTAGTGATTATAATTTAGGGTAAAATACTTTTTTATTTTTAATGTTTTTGATTTATATCAAAATTATTCTTTTACATTAATTCCATCTAAAATGTCTAAGAGAACGTTTGACAAAAAAAAAATATTAGAAATATAATTAAATAAATAGAAAATATTAAAAATAAAATTAAATAATAACGATAATTTTAAACAAAATTATAAATGTTAGAAATAAAAAATATATTTTAATCGTTATTATTGATTAGACTTGTAATCAAATCTACCCTCTATCAACTATCAAATGTGGTATATATATTCATAATGGATATATGGTTAAACTTTTTTTTCTTATTGAATAACTCTGCAACATTTAAGTTTTATTACTCAAATAACTCGATCATTCAATTTAACTACTGAAGTTTCACAACAAATTATCTCAACATTAAAAAGTTATAATAGTTAGGAAATTATCAAAATGCCTATACAACTTTAATCAAATTTGTTATTGAATTAATAAATTAGAAATGTCAAATGAGCGAGCAGATGAATTTGAGTCAGCTTATTATGAGTCACGAGTCAAAATAAAAATTCTGTTGTGATAAGAATTGGATGTGGATGCCCATTTTTTATGTGTAACTCACATTTTTAAGAGAGAATGAAATAATTAATAACGTTGAAAAAGTTAAACTTTCACAAATATAAATAGGAAGCTTGATCGGAGGCAATTGACACAGAAATAATAAAAATAAATATTCTCTCTGTCTCTTTTTTATACTACAATATAAAATATTTTTTTATTTTCTCTTTTCGTATACTATTAATATAATATTAATATATTATTATCTTTATAGTAGCATAATAGTATTAGTAAATACTGATAGTAGTGTTTTTCTATTTATACTTTATTATCTCTTCCTTATTTATTTTACAACACGTTATCAACACAAGACTCTAATCAAAATTTAGGAAGACTCAGGCAACAAATTTTCATTATGTCGAAGCTCTCTCATCTTGAATTCAATGCTCTTGATATATCTGGAAATAATTATTTATCATGGATATTAGATGCTGAAATCCATATTGATTCAATGGATCTTGGAGATACCATTAAAGCTGAAAATAATGCATCATAGAAGGATAAAGCCAAAGCCATGATTTTCCTTCGTCGTCATCTTGATGAAGGATTGAAAAATGAATATCTCACATGAAAAGATCCTGCAGATCTTTGGAAAGACCTTGAAGAAAGGTACAATCATAAAAAAACGGTGATACTTCCTCAAGCCCGATATGAATGAACGCACTTGCGTCTGCAGGATTTTAAATCCATAAATGAATATAATTCTGCAATGTTTCGAATCACCTCACGAATGAAATTATGTGGGGAAAAGATAACTGATCATGATATGTTGGAGAAAACTTTCTCAACTTTCCATACCTCGAATGTGCTCCTGCAGCAGCAGTATCGAGAAAAAGGGTTTAAAAAATATTATGAGTTAATTTCTTGCATTCTTGTTGCTGAACGCAATAACGAGTTGCTCTTAAAGAATCACGAAGCGCGCCCAACTAGCGCCGCTCCATTTTCTGAAGTAAATGCGGCAAATCATTACCTCAGAAGAGGTAAATAGCAAGGTTTTAGTAACAAAAAAAATTATGGAAGAAAAAGGAATTATGTTCAAAAGAGAGGATCTCACCAGAAGTGGGATAAAGAAAGAAATATTGGGTAAAATAAATCAACAGAGGATAAGTGTTTCCGTTGTTGTGGAAAGGGCCATTGGTCACGTACTTGTCGTACCCCAATGCACCTAGTCAATCTTTACCAAGTATCTTTGATGACAAAGGAAAAGAAACAAATTTTGTTTCAAATGATGCTAAAAATTCCACCACTTATTATGATGTATCTGACTTCTTTGAGGATCCTGAAGGAAATATTGGTCATTTGATCAAAGATGGAATAGTTTAATATGTGGGATTGTTAAGTATTCAAGTAAATAAATAATGTAAATAACTTATTGTTAAGTTTTATTTTATGTGTATTTAAGTTTCAAATGTAATGTATATAAACAATGAAATATTAATGTTTAAGCTTTGAAATCATTGAATGTGTCAAATTTTAAAATAAAATTTCAGTATATGACATTATTTTTATGTACAGTATTTCTTAAAAAAATAATTCTGATCAAGAATTCAATTTGACTGTGCATGTATTACTACTCATTTTATGATTGTTTGTCTTTGAAGAAAATGGCAAGGATATATAATGAAGATGTATGCCTTGCGGATAGTGCAAGTTTGCCCACTATTCTCAAAAGTGATATATATTTTACCTATCTGATGCCAAAAAAAGAATGTGTTAATACTATTATTGGCTCAGGCAATATGATAGAAGGCTCCGGAAGAGCTATAATTTTATTTCCTGGAGGAACAAAATTTATAATAAATAATACACTATTATCTACCAAGTCTCTGAGGAACTTGTTGAGTTTCAAAGATATTCGCCGAAATGGATATCATATTGAGACAATGAATGAGGAAAATCATGAGTATTTATGTATCACAACTCATGATTCAAATACGAAAGTTATATTAGAAAAATTACCTTAACTTTCATTTGGGTTATATTATACCAAGATTAGTGCAATTGAATCACATGCCACTGTAAACCAAAAGTTTACTAACCCAAATGAATTCATAACTTGGCACGACCGATTGGGTCATCTGAGAACAACCATGATGCAGAGAATTATTGAAAACTCCTATGGACATTCACTAAAGAACCAGAAGATTCTTAAATCTAGTGAATTTTGTTGTGCTATATGTTCTCAAGGGAAGTTAATTTTAAGGCCATCACCAGTAAAGATTGGATTTGAGTCCCCTGAATTCCTATAAAGGATTTAAGGTGATATATGTGGACCTATTCATCCACCATGTGGATCTTTTAGATATTTTATGGTCCTGATAGACGCATCTTCGAAATGGCCACATGTGTGCTTATTATCTTCTCGCAACCTGGCGTTTGCGGGATTACTGGCTCAAATTATTCGATTAAAAGCACAATTTCCAAAAAATCCAATCAAAGCAATTCGTCTTGATAATGCTGGTGAATTTACTTTCCAAGCTTTTGATGCTTATTGTATGGCTAATGGAATAAGTGTTGAACATCCAGTAGCTTATGTTCACACACAAAATAGGTTAGCAGAATCACTTATTAAACGCCTCCAATTAATTGCTAGACCCTTACTTATGAGAACAAATCTCCCAACCTCGGTTTGGGGCATGCTATTTTACATGCCGCATCACTTATTCGTTTGAGGCCAATGAGTTACCATCAGTTCTCTCCTATGCAATTAGCATTTGGCCAGCAGCCAAATGTTTCCCATTTAAGAATATTTGGGTGTACGATATATGTTTCCATTGCACCACCTAATCGCACCAAAATAGGACCCCAAAGAAAATTGGGGATATATGTTGGATATGATTCTCCCTCTATAGTGAGGTATCTTGAGATACAAACTGGAGATGTATTTAAAGCCCGGTTTGCAGATTGTCATTTTGATGAATCAAAATTTCTAACATTAGGGGGAGACAATAAGCTTCCTGAAAAGGAACTTAATTGGAATGCATCATCCTTGATGCATTTAGATCCTCGATCAGGGCAATGTGAACTAGAAGTTCAAAAGATTATACATTTGCAAAGAATAGCAAATGAATTGCCTGATGCATTTTCCGATACAAAGAGGATAACCAAATCTTATATACCAGTGGAAAATGTCCCAATTCGAATTGATGTCCCAATTGGACAAATTTCCACCGAATTAAATACACACCAGAAGCGTGGCAGTCCTGTCGGTTCCAAAGACAAAAATTCTCGAAAGCGAAAAGAGGTAAATACTATTCCTGTTGGAAAAGACATAGTAGAGACACTTGCAGTTGTCCAAAATTCTGATATAATTTTAACGCTAGAAGATGTTCAGGTACCTAAAAATTGTGAAAATAACGAGATCTCGATAAATTATGTCTTTACAGAAGAGAAATGGGACCGAAATAAGACAATTGTCAATGAAATATTTGCATATAATGTGGCATTGAATATCATGCATGAAAGTAACGATCTTGAGCCAAGATCAGTCAAAGAATGTTGACAAAGGAATGATTTGCCAAAATGGAAAGAAGCCATGAAGGATGAATTAGACTCACTTGCAAAATGTGAAGTCTTCGGACCTGTAGTCTATACACCAGAAGATGTAAAACCTGTTGGATACAGATGGGTATTTGTGAGAATACGAAATGAAAAAAATGAAATTGTGCGCTACAAAGTTCGGATTGTGGCACAAGGTTTTTCACAAAGGCCCGATATAGATTATGAAGAAACGTATTCCCATGTAGTGGATGCGATAATATTGCGTTATTTGGTCAGTTTATCTGCATATCATAAACTACATATGCATTTAATGGATGTAGTAACAGCCTATTTATACGACTCATTAGATCGGGATATCTATATGAAATTCCCTGAAGGACTAAAGATATCTAAACCATCCAATGAATATTCGCAAGGGTTATACTCAGTCAAATTGCAAAGATCTTTATATGGTTTAAAACAATCTGGACGAATGTGGTATAATCGTCTTACTGAGTATCTGGCCAAAAATGGATTCAAGAATGATGATATCTGTCCATGTGTTTTCATAAAGAAATCCGCATCTGGATTCATTATAATTGCTGTGTACGTTGATGATTTAAATATTATTGGCTTATTGGGACTCCTGAAGAGATTCCAACAATTATAAAAACTCTAAAAGAAGAGTTTGAGATGAAATATCTTGGAAGGACTAAATTTTGTCTCGGCCTGCAGATCGAGCATATAAAAAATGAGATCTTTATTCATCAAACAACATACACAGAGAAGATCTTGAAAAGATTTTATATGGATAAGTCACATCCCTTGAGTACCCCAATGATCATAAGATCTTTGGATGTGGAGAATGATCAATTCCGTCCTAAAGAAAAGAATGAAGATATCCTTGATCCTGAAGTACCATATCTTAGTGACATTGGAGCGCTAATGTATCTTGCTATTATACACGACCCGATATATCATTTGCTGTGAATTTACTAGCAAGGTATAGTTCCTCTCCAACCAGAAGACATTGGAGTGGAATCAAGCAAATCTTTCGATATCTTCATGGGACGGTTGATATGGGATTGTTTTATCCCTATGGATCCAAGTCACAATTAGTTGGCTATGCAGATGTTGGATACTTGTCTGATCCACATAAAAGGAAGATCTCAAACAGGATATCTGTTCACATATGGAGGTATAGCTATATCATGGAGGTCCACGAAATAGACGATTGCTGCAACATCCTCTAATCATGCTGAAATACTAGCGATTTATGAAGCTAGTCGCGAGTGTTTTTGGCTCAGAAGTCTGATCCAATATATTCTGTCATCATGTGGACTGATTGATCATAAGATAGCTCCAATTGTCCTATTTGAAAATAATACAACATGCATTGCTCAACTTAAAGGCGGATACATCAAAGGTGATAGAACAAAGTATATTTCTCCCAAATTCTTCTTCACTCATGATCTTCAAAATCAGGGGACAATTGATATCCAACAGATCCGCTCAAGTGATAATCTGGCAGATTTATTTACAAAGTCACTCCCAAAATCCTCATTTGAAAGATTGGTACATGAGATTGGGATGCGTCGATTTCGAGGCATTAAATGATGTCGGCAAGAGTGGGAGACTGTATTCTTTTTCTCTTAGTCAGGTTTTTTCCCATTGGGTTTTTCTTGACAAGGTTTTTAATGAGGCAGTCCCATCACTAAAGGATATTGTACTCTTTTTCCTTCACTAAGATTTTTTTCCACTGGATTTTTCTTTAGTAAGATTTTAACGAGGCAATAATTCTAAATGGTCATCCAAAGGAAGTGTTGTGATAAGAATGAGACATGGATGCCCATTTTCTATGTGTAGCTCACATTCTCAAGAGAGAATGAAATAGTTAATAACGTTGAAAAAAGTTAAACTTTCACAAATATAAATAGGAGGTTTGATCAGAGACAATTGACATAGAAATAATAAAAACAAATATTCTCTCTCTTTCTTATATTACAATATAAAGTATTTTTTTATTTTCTCTTTTCGTATACTACTAATATAATATTAATATATTATTATCTTTATAATAACATAATAATATTAATAAATATTAATAGTAGTATTTTTCTATTTATATTTTATTATCTCTTTCTTATTTATTTTACAACCGATTCGATTTGATTTGTTCGAGCTAATGTGTCAAATAAGTTGGCTCGTTTTACTCATTTTTTATTTTTTTTAAAGATCTAAACTAAGAAACAAAAACAATAATTTCAACAATTTTTTATCCGATACTTATATAAGAAAAAAATTACATCACATATTTATATATTTTCACACCAAACAAACGAAAGTATAAGTCTAGTAAAAATTTCAATATCATAGTAATAAAAGAGTTTATATATATAAACGAGTCAAATGAATCAATATATACGTCTGCTCTTTTCGAACTTGTTTAATTCACGAGTTATCAACCAAATAAAAATTATTTATTTATAAATGGGTTATATTTTTATAGACTTAATTCGTTTAATTTTTCGAATGAATCGAATTCTTTTGCGACAGAATTGATACAGTTACTGATAAGAGGTAATAACCCTATATAACATAGAGATTCAGATTTCGAAGTTGAGTGAGGTCTATATTATTATTTTTTTTAATTTAATTAGGTGCTCAAATAGTATAGTCATAGTCTCATAGACGGTATAATAATTCAATGATATATTTATTGACGGTATAGTATGGGTTAATAGTAAAATTAATCTTTATAAAATGAGACATTTTTTTAAATTTATTTTTAAAAAATTTTATTAATTAAATTTGTTCTTTAAAAATTATAATTAATTTTATTGGGAATTAAAATGCTGACCAAATATATTTATAAAAATTTATCGATTTAATCGCTATGTCATATTAAGAATAAATTGTTATAATTAAAAAAATAATTAAATTAATAAATTTTTATAAATATATTAGATCAATGTCTAATTAGACATATTAGGTATTATATATATTATTGATTAATATTTTATAACATTAATTTTTTAAAAAAAAAAATTTAATAGAGTGATTGAAGAATAAATACGACAAAATTTTAATTTTTGATAAATCAATTTAATTAAAAAATCTTTAAAATAAATTTAAAAAATATTTTATTTTTTAAAAATTAATTTAACTATTAACTCAGCATAGTAAACTATTACTGTACCTAAATGTCCACAACAAAATAATAAAAGAAGAATAAAATGGGAATAACTCATTCAAATCAAATAAGAAGACGACAAAAGCAAACAAGTAGCTTAATAATTGAAGTTAAGTCTCATATTTTAAGAGATTTCCTTGTTAATATAAAGGGGAGATAATGAGTTGAGAAAAGCTAACCACCAATCACCATGAATCTCCTTAGCTCATTACTTTTATTTCGGATCTTCTTCAAAACGAAATTAGGGCATCCTTTTACTCCACAAACCATATTTTTATTTAAATGTTTTATTTTTATTATTCGCTATTTAATATATAGAAAAGAATATACTAAAAGCAAAGCACCATGTTTTTTTATTGTTAGTAGTTGCTTTGAAAGTTTAAATGGGTTAACTAATAATCAACTTGGGTTGGTTGAGTGGTCAACTCACTCATCCGCTTAAGTAAGTGTCGGGGGTTCGAATCCCGCCTTGGACATGCAGCAGACTCTTAAATAGAGCTCAGATTCGCAACGGATTAATCCTTCACTTGTCGGGTTGGACCCAAAAAAATAGGTTAACTAATTTAAGTCTTATTTTTCCCCAAAATGAAATTTTTTAGTTTTGAATTTTTGCAACAACGTCTATAACTTAGGGTTTTCTATTATTTTTATTTTTTTAATTTGGAATTTCTTTAATGTCTTTAAAGATGAGAATGGTGATACAAATTATGGAAAAAAAAAAGAGTAAAGAATTGCACAATCTTTGAAATTGTTTAGAGCGTATTTTTATTTATGGATTTCCCATAGAAGATCACTTCAATTATTTTGTACAAACACATTCAATTTGTAATTAAAATAATGACATTTTGCAGGATAATATTATCACATCTATCTTACTTTTGTGCATAAAAAAAGATGTTGAAATGAAAAAAAGAGAAAGATTTTGAAAATCATGTGATTTTTTTGGTCATGAATTTGTTATTTGATTGTCCTATTTATTGGCTATATTTATGAGTAAACATAGATACTTTCATAGATTTGAAAACACAATTTTGTTTTTTTTGTTTTTATTTTAAAAGTGATTTTGTGATTTGGAAAATGTGTAATATTTCTTTTTCCAACAATCATTTCTTAATGTAATTTATTATGTAAGAACTTATTTATATTTTATTTAATACTTTTTGTGTGTTGTATGGTTTGAATTTTTTTTGTTTCTAACAAATACTTTATAATATATGAAAATAGTCAGATAAAATGGCTAAACAAATCATCAATAGATTGCTTATTGCTCTTTGCCTAAATTTATTTTATTCTTTTACCACTTGGAACTCATAAAAGAAGTCTTCAATTGTTCCTACAAGAATTGTTGTGCAACTTTTTTTTTTGTTGGTCTTAGGTTGTTTATTAAAAAAGATTATATATATATATATATATATATATATATATTGTGTGTAATTTGATAATAACTTCTACTTATAGGTAGAAACTTAAAAAATGATATTTATAAAAAATATTATTTAAAATGATCAATTTTTTAGATTATAACTTTATGTCTTTGTTACCAAACATATTAATTATCATGCAAAAATCAATATTTTCTTTAATCACGAAACATTCTCTGATAATTTAGATTAGATTCTACTTGATTGAAATTAAGAAAAAAAAAAAGACACTCTAATAGTCTAACCATTTAACAACAACAAACAACAAAGTTTTGAATGTTTTAGAAAAAGAAACACTAGTGCTACTTTTAATTTTTTTTTTTTTTTTGTTGGTGATGAATATAAGTTATGCCTATTTGAACATTCTTAATTCCCAAAATGGTTTATTTGTTTTACCTAATTCCCCAAAAAGAAAGAAATAAAAAATAAAATAAGTTAAAAAAAAAGCTGTCCCCTTTTTGGTTGAGAAATACAAATTTGGTTGACTCATACTTTCTCTCTCTTGTTTCTCTCTCCTACTTTTCTCTCCTTCTCTTCTCTTTCTTTCTTTCTCACCTTCCCTGTTCATGGCACCTCTCTATATTCACACACTCTCACTCACTCACACTCTCACAATCACAAACACAATCACACTCTCTTAAAACCTCTTCCATCTTCTTCTTGTTCCTCCTCTTTTTCTTCTTGTTTTTCTCTGGGACAATTCATCAAACACTTAGTCGTCTTCTTTTTATGCTTCCATTAATAACATTCCAATTCAGCATAAGTGGCAGTGGGTGATGACCCTTTATGGCTAAATGCCCCAAAACGAGACTCACTGCCACCACCCCAATGGTGACGCCACCACCCTCACCACCACCCCCAACCACCATAACAACCACCCTGTTCTGACCCTTCACCTCAAAGACCCCATTTTGGAACAAAATTCAGATACCCTTTTCACACCAACACCAACAATGGCTTCCACAAACTCCACCAACTCCACCGACCCTCTTCCTTCCCCTGACGACATCGCCGCCAAAGCCCTCACAAAACGGTTCGACGCACTCATCACGGTTCGAACCAAAGCCATAAAGGGGAAGGGTGCTTGGTACTGGACCCATCTCGAACCCATTCTTGTTCGGAACCCCGATTCCGGCGCCCCCAAATCGGTGAAACTCAAGTGTTCTCTGTGTGACTCTGTTTTCTCTGCTTCCAACCCTTCAAGAACAGCTTCCGAGCATCTCAAGAGGGGCACGTGTCCCAATTTCAGCACAGGATTGAGGCCCGGTTCGGTTCCTTCTCCGCTTCCAATCTCAGTGGTCAACACCGGTTCGAACCATAGCAACAATAGCAGGAAGAGGGCTTCACCTGTTCCTTATCAAAATCATGCCTTGGCAATGGTGGAGTCTTCAAAGTTTGGTCCTTTTGGTGGTGAAATTGGGTACACTCAGGTGCATGGTAACTCTGTGAACCAGCACCATCATCATAATCAGCATCAGCATCATCATCATCAGCAGCAGCATTTAGTGCTGTCTGGTGGGAAGGAAGATTTGTGTGCTTTGGCTATGTTTGAGGACAGTGTGAAGAAGCTCAAGAGCCCTAAGACCTCACCTGGTCCTGCTTTGAGTAAGGAGCAGGTCAACTCTGCCCTTGAGTTGCTCTCTGATTGGTTGTATGAGACTTGTGGTTCTGTGTCTCTGGCCACAATTGAGCACAGAAAGTTTCAGGCTTTTCTAAGCCAGGTTGGTTTGCCTGCAACAAATACTTTGAGGCGTGAAATCTCAGGTCCAAGGCTTGATGCTAAGTTCAGTGAGGCCAAGGCTGAGTCTGAGGCCAAGATAAGGGATGCCATGTTCTTTCAGGTGGCTAGTGATGGTTGGAAGAATAGGAATTGGTATAGTTTGTGTTGTGGTGGTGAGAATTTGGTGAAGTTTGTGGTGAATCTTCCCAATGGTACTAGTGTGTTCCAGAAGGCTTTGTTCACTGGTGGAGTTGTGTCTTCCAGTTATGCTGAGGAGGTTCTGTGGGAGACTGTGACTGGTGCCAGTGGAAGTGTTGTTCAAAGGTGTGTTGGGATTGTTGCAGACAAGTTCAAGGCCAAGGCTTTGAGGAACTTGGAGGCTCAGAACCATTGGATGGTAAATACTTCTTGTCAGCTTCAGGGGTTCATTAGTTTAATCAAGGATTTTAACAACGAGCTACCACTTTTCAGGGTTGTCATTGAGAATTGCCTTAAGGTTGCGAATTTTATAGACAATGAATCTCAGGTCAGAAATAGTTTTCTCAAGTACAGGATGCAGGAGATGGAGTATTCAGGGTTGATTCGAGTCCCTTCGCCGAAATGTGACCCTTTAAAGAACTTTGCTGCTTTGTTTCCGATGTTGGAGGACATTTGGAGCTGTGCAAGGGTGATCCAGATGGTTGTGATGGAGGATACGTTTAAGTTAAACTGCATGGAGGATCCACTGGCCAGGGAGGTGGCTGCAATGGTTCAGAATGAGGGCTTTTGGAATGAGTTAGAAGCCGTTTATTCCATTGTGAAGGTCATAAGAGGAATGATTCAGGACATTGAAGCTGAGCGACCACTGATTGGTAGATGCTTGCCTCTTTGGGAGGAGTTGAGAACCAAGGTGAAAGAATGGTGTTCCAAGTACAACATTGCGGAAGGTCCTGCAGAGAAAATAGTGGAAAAGAGATTCAGAAAGAATTATCACCCGGCATGGGCAGCAGCATTTATTCTTGATCCGCTTTACTTGATCAAAGACACAAGTGGAAAGTATCTTCCTCCATTCAAGTGCTTGACACGTGATCAGGAGAAAGATGTAGATAAGTTATTGACAAGGCTTGCTTCGAGAGAAGAAGCTCATGTTGTGTTGATGGAGCTAATGAAATGGAGGTCAGAAGGGCTCGACCCTCTTTATGCGCAGGCAGTTCAAATAAAGCAGAGGGATCCGGCGACGGGGAGGATGAAAGTCGCAAACCCATTGGGTAGTAGGCTTGTTTGGGAAACATGCTTGAGTGAGTTCAAATCCTTGGGGAAGATTGCGGTAAGGCTTATCTTTCTGCATGCGACCTCATGCGGATTTAAGAGTAATTGGTCTTTCATGAGGAAAATATCTACAAATAAACAATCAAGAGTTGCATTGGAAAGAGCCCAGAAAATGGTGTATGTTGCAGCTCATGCCAAGCTTGAAAGGAGAGACTTTAGTAGCGAGGAAGAGAAGGATGCAGAACTGTTTGCCATGAGCGGCAGCAGTGAGGAGGGTATGTTAGCTGATGTCTATGCTGATGCATCCTTAGTGTAATGTTGCATCTTTTTTCAACTTATTTAGTATTGTGTAATTGTAGGATTTATCATATTCTTTCCAGCACTTCTATTATTCTCTTATCATTTTAGTGGAAGAAATTTTTGTGACCTGGAATTGAATTGAAGTAGGAGGGTATTAGAAGAAGTAAAAAGCATGTTAGTGATCTTGTTATCATCAGTTTTGATTCTAATGAATCATCCATCTTTTTCCTTTTTCGGCCATTATTTTTGTAGAATTTGTAAATGAGGAACCTTTATCATTTATGAATTATGATCATGACAACATTTGATGAAGAGAACAAAGAATGGTTAGTCCCTTTAACCTAAGAAGAAATGTTTGAATTGTATAAAATTGGCCTTAATTGAAATTATTAGCTTCTAAGACATGTTAATCCTCTTGTACTTATTCTTGTGCTGAGCTTTGTGTAGATCAAATTCTAACAATGTTATTTATGCAGATACCTTTTTGCAATAATTTATTATCTATATATGTTGACACTAGTATGATGTTGATATGAAGCACCCATCCAAAATATTTGAAATTCAAGAATTTTCAAAACCAAAATGAGT